>NC_135886.1:19040489-19297791 GCF_964194155.1 Cetorhinus maximus
TGATACAGCATTCAAGATCATTTGCTGTGCTATTCAATGAGAGTGGCCACTGAGTCAATAATGCAGTTGGGAAAGTGATACTGTGGTAGTTTCTCTTAACTAGTTTTGTGTCACAGGATATATTTTTGGAAATTAGCTTGTTATGCAATAACTGCAAATACAAGACCCTGAGTGGAAAAGCATTTCTGCAGAGGAAATTGGTTATTTTAGTCTGTCTTTCTGGCTTCAGAGAAATGAGGGTGGGTCAGTTATGGGTGTATTTGTCTCAAAGATTCTGTAGTTCACACAGGCGAGGCAGGGGACTCATTTGACTAACCAACCACCCAATCACCCAACTGTCATCAATTTCTTTGCTGAGGGATTCGATGGGGAAATATTGAGCCGGAGGCTTTAGTTTTTGCCCTGCGGTTAACCCTAGGCCACATTCAGTACCAACTGTTTAATTTCAAGGAGGGGATGATCTACCTTTTTTTTAATCTTACCATAATGGTGCACCGAGTTGACTATAGGTAGAGTGTTTTGAGGAAATGTAGCTTCCTTGAAACTTTGACATGCTGCTAGCAATCAGCTGCGTGCGCGATTCAATTTTTCCCCAGGTGGTTATAGATGAAACCCCTAAGTGTGCCCCTTTACATTGATAGGGTTCATGCCACCAACCTGAGTGCGCATTGAAGTTTATGACACGTGGACTTCAAACCTGGAATAAGCTGGGTGTTATCATTATTATACCAGCGTTCAAGATTAGATCAGATAAGTGGAGCAAAGCAAGGGGATTGAAGGGATGTGGGAACCGGGTGGGTAGAACAATTTGCTTGTATGGGGAGCAAATGCAAGCAGATTGGCCAAATGATCTGTTTCCATGTTGTAACTTGTATGTATTATAGCATCTGATCTTCCACAGTCACTTATCCAACAATGATGTGTCAATAACACTATCTTCTGTTTTCTCTTCATCTTACAGCTCCTGAAGTTCTTGGGCCTGAAAAGTATGACAAATCTTGTGATATGTGGTCCTTGGGTGTAATAATGTACATACTGTAAGTTTTAGTTGTACTGTGTTCATGTATGCATTAGGTAACAAAAATGAAAAGCTGTGCCTGGAAAAGGCAAACGAGGGGAACCTTTCCAGTATAACATACCTCCTCTAAGCAGTGATTGATTGGAACTTGCGCTGTGTGGTATTATCATCTGACTGCTTCATGTTTTCTTATCAAATTCCTTTGAAACTTTTGGAAGCTGTTAAAGCCTCTTCCTGTAACGCAGTCTTCAAACCATCAGCATCAAGGGAACAGCCATTGTGAACACCTCTCTGCTACCACCAGGACTGCCCTTGTTAGGGCAAGCTGCCGATTTAACAACAAAAATAGCAACTTGTATTTAATGCCTTTAACGTAATAGAATGTCCCAAGGTGCTTCACAGGAGTGTTATAAAACAAAATATTTCAGAGCCACATAGAGATATTAACTCAGGTGACCAAAAGCTTAGTCAAACAGGTAGGTTTAGGAGTATCTTAAAGGAGGAAAGTGAGGCAAAGAGGGTATTCCAGGGCTTGCAGCCTAGACAACTGAAGGTGCGGCCTCCAATGAGGGGGGGGCGATTAAAATCAAGGATGCACAGAGGCCAGAACTAGAGGAGCGCAGATATCTCTGAGGGCTGTGGGGCTGGAGGAGATTACAGAGATGGGGGGGGTACAAGGCCATGGAGGGATTTGAAAACAAGGGTGAGAATTTTAAAAATCAAGATGCTGCTTGGCGTAGAGCCACTATTGGTCAGTGAACACGGGTGATAGTAGGTGCATGAGACCGAACCTGGAGTATTGTGTACAGTTTTTGGTCTCCTTATCTAAAGTAGGATATACTTGACATAGAGGGAGTGCATCGCAGGTTCACCAGACTAATCTCTGGAATGGCAGGATTGTCTTATGAGGAGAGATTGAGGAAACTGGGCCTGTTTTCTCTAGAGTTTCGAAGAATGAGAGGTGATCTCATTGAAACTTACTAAGTTCTCACAGGGCGTGAAAGGGTGGATGTGGATTGGATGTTTCCCCTGGCTGGTGAGTCTAGAACCAGGGAACACAGTCTCAGAATAAGGGGTAGGCCATTTAAGACTGAGATGAGGAGGAATTTCTTCACTCGGGATGGTGAATCTTTGAAATTCTCTACCCCAGAGGGCTATGGAAGCTCAACCATTGAGCATGTTTAAAACCGATATTGATATATTTCTCAATACTAATGACATCAAGGGATATGGGGATAGTGGTTGGGGGGGGGTGGGGAGGCGTACAGGTAGATGATCAGCCATGACCTGTTCGAATGGCGGAACAGGCTTGATGACCGAATGGCCTACTCCTCCTATGTTCCTATCTTTATCATCTGCAAATTTAGGAACCATACATTTGGCCCCTTCATCCAAGTCATTTATATAAGTTACAGATAGTTGAGGCCCCAACGCTGATCCTTGTGGCACTCCACTGTTTACTGCTTGCACAAGGGTGATAAGAGAACAGGAAATCCTGTGACTTAAGACACAGATAACAGAGCTTTTGATGACCTCAAATTTAGGGAAGCTAGAATGAGGAAGACAAGCCAGGAGTGCATTGAAATAGTCTCGTTTTGAGGTAACAAGAACATGAATGAGGGTTTCAGCAGTGGAAGAGCTCAGACAGGGACAAAGTTTGAGCAATGTTATGCCAGAAGAAATAGGCGGTCTTACTGATGGCATGAATGAGGTTGGAAGCTCTGGGTCTGCAAACAGACTGACTTAATCACAGACATACGAACATACAGTAGGCCATTCGGTCCCATGAGCCTGCTCTGTCATTTGATAAGATCATGGCTGATCTGATTGTGGCCTTGTTATGGCAGGTGGATGGTAAATGCCAAGCGGCTCAAATCCCAGGGGGAAACTTGAAACAGCTACCACAACTATTTGCTATTTGTATTTATTTCAAGATGCAGGGCTTTGAATTCAGTAAAAAGGCCACCGAGGCTTAGAGGTTTCTTACAAAACTAAATGAAATCTTTATTAATAATAAGAAAAAGATTTTAATGCACATACATAGATTTACAAATTACTATTATGATAGCTCCTAGCCCCCTGGTTAATCTAATTCCCAGTTACACCTCTGTTAAGGCAGCAGTAAAGCACGGAATTAAACAGACCCAGGCAAAGCATGCACACCGGACAGTCGAATTCAAAGTGAGTATTTCCTTAGCTTCGCTTCCTTGTAGACAGCAACTTGAGGCTTTTCACACTTGTGTTAGATCTTAAAAATGCCTTCCCTTGCACACAGCTTTCTCTTCTTTATACATATTTT
Source organism: Cetorhinus maximus (assembly GCF_964194155.1). Classification (NCBI taxonomy): domain Eukaryota; kingdom Metazoa; phylum Chordata; class Chondrichthyes; order Lamniformes; family Cetorhinidae; genus Cetorhinus; species Cetorhinus maximus. The sequence continues at coordinate 19,043,807 of NC_135886.1, forward strand.
CCCCTTTGAATGCAAATTCCCATTGTTTCACTATGTCTTTGGACTCTACCTCTCTAACAATAAAAATCTATCATAGTACCAATTTTACCAGTAATCTTTGAGAATAATAAACACACTGTTTCTTAACTTCTTCTGGCTAGGTGAAATATTTCGCCCCCTCTTTTGAATTCAAGCTGCTCTGGTTTATTTAAAAATGCATATGTTCCCTTTACACCTCACATTCTAAAACTTCACCCATGTTTACCTATTTAGTATTTCAAACCGAGCTTCTCCTCTTACATCGAAGCCTTCAGACCAAATGTCTCTGATTCAATTAAGTTCCACACATACAGACACACACACATACTTAGACACAGACCCCACTATTGCTCTGCTTCACAGTAAATTCCAAATAACATTATGAAAATTATATCTTTCTGACAGGCCTCAATTCTACTTTCCTGTCTACTTCCTTTACCCTTTGACTCCCTTGTCAATCAAGTATCTGTCTAACTCGAGCCTTAAAAATATTCAATGACTTTGCCTCCACTGCTTTCTGGGAAAGAGAATTCCACAGACCAATGACCCTCAGAGAAAAGATTTCTCCTCGTGCTCATTTTAAATGGGATTCCTGTTATTTTTAAACTGCTCTCTAATTCTAGTCTTCCCCCCCCCACAAGGAGAAACATCCTCTCAGCACCTACCCTGTCAATTCTCTTCAGGATCTTATATGTTTCAATAAGATCACCTCTCATTCTGCTAAACTCCAATGGATACAGGCCCAACCTGTCCAACCTTTTCTCATAAGATAATCTCCTCATCCCAGGAATCAGTTGAGCGAAATTTCTCTGAGCTGCTTCTAACGCTGTTATATCCTTTCTTAAGTAAGGAGATCAAAACTGCGCGGACTACTCCAGATGTGGTCTCACCATCACCCTATACAACTGGAGCAAAACTTTCCTACTTTTATATTTGATTCCTCTTGCAACAAGCAACATCATTCCATTAGCCTTCCTAATCACTTGCTGTACCTGCATGCTAACTTTTAGTAATTCATTTACTGGGACACCCAGATCTCCCTGTACTGCTGGGTTTTGCAATTTTTTGTCATTTAAATAATATTCTGCTTTTCTATTCCTCCTGCCAAAGTGGACAAGTTCACATTTTCCCACATTATATTCCATCTGCCAATTTTTTGCCCACTCACTTAACCTTTCTATATTCCTTTGTAAACTCTTTGTCCTCCTCATAATTTACTTTACAACACGTCTGCTATCTCTGCAGCCACTTCTTTTATGACTCTAAGATGAAGTCCATTAGGTCCTGGTGACTTGTCAACCTATAATAGTTTTGTCAGTGCACTTTCCCTGGTGATTGTAATTTTTTTAAGTTCCTCCCTTTCATCTCTTGATTTGCAAGTATTTCTGGGATATTATTTGTGTCTTCTACAGTGAAAATATCTGTTCAAGGATTCCGCCATTTCCTTATTTCTCATTGAGTTCTCCAGACACATTCTCTAGAGGACCCACACTCACTTAAGTTACTCTTATCCTTTTTAAATAGTCTTAGGGAAAAACTTTCCCCCCCATTTGGGGGGGCGGGGGGGGGCAGCAGAAGGACGGGCACGCCTCCAATCGGTGCCCCCAATTGGGGGCACGCCGCCATTTTACGTGGGCAGGCCAATTAAGGCCTGCCCAGCGTGACGTCCACCAGGATGCGCTCCCTGTGCGGGCGGGGAGGGGATTCCTTCAGCCGGGAGTGCGCTCTTTCGCGCATGTGCGTGAAAGAGCGCACTGGTCTCCCTGAGGCTAGGTGCTGCCTCAGGGAGATCGGCTTCAAATTAAAAATTGTGATATGAATGATAGAAAAATTTCCCTGACATGTCCCCTCATGTGGAACTGTCACATGAGTTGGGACATGTCTATAACTTATATTGAAACCTTTATTAAAAATTAAAATACCTTCATGAAACCTCATCCCGCCCATGGATGAGGTTTCATGCTTTTTCTGAAGGCCGCCAGGGCTCCTAGCCTGCCCGCCAACCTTACGATTGGACGGGCAGGTCCATTAATGATTTTAATTAGTTTCTCAATGGCCTCAATAGGCCATTGACAGGTCGGCGGGCGCGCAGCTGACTCAGCTGCACCCCTGCTGACCTGAAAATGGAAATGACGCGGGGTGACATCGGAAGTTCCAACCGACGTCATCCCACGCCATTTTACGTGTCGGCGAGAGGGCCCTGCCCCCGCCCGCTCTCGCCGACGGGAAAATTCTTCCCATACAAATTTTTGCCATTTGTTTTTATGTTTCTAGCCAGCGTTCCTTCTTTGCTGCTTTTTCAATTCTGCCCAATCTTCTGACCTACCACAAATCTTTGTCAAATTGTACAGTTTTGCTTTCAATTAGATACTACCTTTAACTTCTTTAGTTAGCCACAGATGGTGCATTTGTTTGCTGGAGTCTTTCTTTCTCAATGGAATGTATCTTTGCTGAAAGTTATGAAAAATCTCCTTAAATGCCTGCCACTGCAATTCTACTGACCTACCCCATTACCTATTTTTCCAGTTCACCTTAGCCAGCTCCATCTTCATGCTGTTGTTATTCTCTTTAGTTATGTTTAAAAGGCTAGTTTTAGACCCACTCTTCTCTTCCTCGGACCGAATGCGAAATTCAAGCATGTTGTGTTCATTGCTACCTAGAGGCTACCTTACTATGAGGCCATTAATTAATCTTGCCTCATTGCACACTGCCCAAAGTCTTGAATAGCCTGCTGTCTGGTTGGCTCTAGAACGTAGTGCTCCAAGAAATTGTCCTGAAAACTCTATGAACTCATCTTCCAGGCTACCTTTGCTGATCTGGTTCGTTCAAACTTTATGTAGATTAAAATCACCCATGATAGACTGGATGCAGGGATGATGTTTCCTCTGGCTGGGGTGTCGAGAACAGAGGCCACAGTCTCAGGATACGGGGTAGGTCATTTAGGACTGAGACGAGGAGAAACTTCTTCACCCAGAGAGTGGAATTCGCTACCACAGAAAGCTATGGAGGCCAAGTCACTGAATATATTTATGAAGGAAATATATCTCTAGACTCTAAAGGCATCAAGGGGTATGGGGAGAGAGCGGGAGTGTGGCGTTGAGATAGACGATCAGCCATGATCATGTTGAATGGTGGAGCAGGCGCAAGAAGCTGAATAACCTATTCCTGCTCCTCATTTCTATGTTTCTATTGCAGTGCCTTTCTTAGAAGCCCCCATTATTTTTTCCTGTATGTTCTGTCCTACAGCATTGTTACTGTTAGGAGGCCTAAACTGCTCCCTCAATTGACTTCTCCCCTTTGCTATCTCTTATCTCTACCCAAACTGATTCTACACCTTGATCTCTAGGGCCAAGGTCATCTCTCACTATTGTACTAATGTCATCCTAATTAACAGAGCAAACCCAACAGCCTTTCTGAGCTTCCTATCCTTCTGAAACGTCAAATACTCTTGAATATTCAGGGCCCAGCCTTGGTCACCTTGCAACCATGTCACTGTAATGGCTAGCAGGGCATACATATTTATTTCTATTTGAGCTCACAATTCCTGTTTTGCTATGAATGCTATGGACATTCCAATACAAAGCCTATAGTTCTGCATTTTACTATTTTTACAAACTATGGCCTCATCTGCTGTTGCATTCTTAAGTTTGTACAGTTTGTCCCTTCCTGCCATGTTCTGTCATTACCTTTACTGATAACTTGCTCTGTTGCCTTGTCCTTTTCTTTCACTTTACCACATCTTCCCTCACATGCTCCCTTTGCCCCACTAATTAGTTTAAAGCCTTCTCCACTGCCCTAGTTATACAACTCACCAGAACACTCATCCCAGCATGGTTCAGGTGAAGACTGTTCCAACAGTACAGCTGCCACTTTCCCCATTACTGATGCCAGTGTCTCATGAATTGAAACCCATTTCTCCCACACCAAGCTTTGAGCCACACATTCAACTCCATAATCTGATTTACCCTATGCCATTTGCTTGTGGCTCAGGTAGTAATCCAGACATTATTACCTTTTGAGGTTCTGCTTTTAAATTTAGGCCCTAGCTGCTCATGCTCCCTATGTAGAACCTCTTTCCTAGACCTACCTCTGTTGTTGGTACCTACGTGGACCACGACAAATAGATCCTCCCCCTCCCAATGCATGTTCCTTTCTAGCCCTGGTAGCTAGTGTTGTGGTGCCTTGTCAGAGTCGACCACAGGAGGCTCAGATACAGCTTAACATTCATTTTATTCAAGCGAATGCAAGGAGAGTCTGCTGTAGACTAGCTAAAGCAGAACTCTACCGATTACAGGAAAACCATCTTTTTTATACACAGTTAGTTACGTACACATTGTGTTATTCAAATTCCAATCTTGTCAGTGCATAATCGCATAATAAGCAGGTGTCCCCAGTCCCAGATATGTATCTTACTCTTACCCAAGCAGGGCCTCTTTATCTTGTTCTAGCCTTATACTGTTTGTCTTTACCGTATCTGTTTATCTTCATTCACCCTCTCCCCCCACTCCCACCCCCCACCGCTTCTGTCTCCTATCTAGTTAATCCCTTGTGATCCCCAAGGTCTTTCTGGAGAGTTCTGCTAATATCGGCTCTTATGGTATACAAGGTTTGCCTGGAGAATTCTGCTGACCTTTGGCTTTTACTAATAGAAGTCCCTGTTTAACTCTTACACTAGGGAACTGAGTTTGGAGCTCACACTCGCTCTCATCCTATTGCCCTCATACACACACCTCAGTCAGCTTGACAAATGTTGCCCTTCCCTCCTCTCCACACTGTGTACGCTTGCAGCTCTCTGCTTTCTCTCTCTGCCTCTCACCAAGTTTTCGGCCCTCTCTCTCGCAGAGACCTGGAGTGGGGGGGGTGGGGGGGTGGTGGTTGGGGTGGAGGGTGCTAGCCCTCCAATGTCAGACAACTTGTTGCTCACTGGCAATGTATGTTGCGTGGGAAGGAAAGTTTGTTTTAGGAAAGTGCAGGTATCAGCAGCAACTCTGCCGTGAGAGCCTGAGCCTCCTGATGCACTGGTGCTCAGACATGTTGAGAGAACTGATCCTCTGCCTGTAGACCCCATGTTGGGGGCTTCGTCCCCTGCCGGCTGGATCTTGGTTTCCATCCCCTCTGTCCTGTGGAAGGATATACGGCTGCGGAGATGGCAACTGGAGATGCCACTGTTGCTGGTGTTACTCCTCCTACTGCTGGAGCTGTTGGCAATGGTCCTGCTTCTGCCTTTGCCCCCTCATCAGGGGTGCAGGGTGGAGCTGCAGAAGCTACTCTCATGCTGTGGTAAAGGCCGGCAGCAGGAAAGTGCAGCTAAAGATGAGTGAGGTGCTGGACAGGTGAAAAACCTTCCAAGAACTTCGCAATCAAACGCCAAGCAGTGCTAGCACTCCCTGAAGAAACATTGTGGGCAGCAAGCCTCTCACCTGGCCATGGCTGGAACTTTTCAGTGAAACTGATCAAAGCCCTCGCTGCTTGTCAGTTTCACTGAAGACGCTCTCCCCACTGTGCACTCATCTGGGTGACTCTGGTGAGTTGATAACAGGTTGGGAAGCAGGCACACTTGCTGTTAAATGCGGAATTGAAGGTTAAAACAGTTTCGAATTGGCTTTTTAAGAACCTTTAATTACTTACCCTGACAAATCCAAAGGGGTTCCCCACTCACCTTTAATCCTGTCCTGGTGAAACCCTGAAGAGGGTGGGATAATGTCACTTTCAAGGGATTCAACCCCCTGTCCTCACCCATAGTCTCCTGCCCTTTGCAGTTCAAGTTCAGACCATTGTCTTTTTACCATTAATTTGGAATTTCCTGTTCAACAGGGAGCTTCTCAGTTGTTGCTGATTCCTGGATCATTATAAGTGGCTCCACTGCAAAATTCACATATTTGATGCGCTTTCACTTCTTTGATACAAACCTGTGGAGGTGTCTAGAGTTGGGAAGATTAACTGTTAAGCAGGACCTAACCTTTCTGGGATTAATTGCCTTCTGATCAGCATCCAGTACAGGAAAGGATGCTGCTAACATGATTTTCAGTGGAGCTGCTTACTGACCTCAGTTGAGTAGCATCTTGCAGAGAGGAAAAACCAACAAAAATAAAGATGCAACAAATACAGATTCCTGCTACACCCAGCTTTGTTTGTGATTTTGGCTGCGTTATACCCTTCTTAAATGTCTTTTTTCATCTGAAAATTCCAACGCTGGTAAGGCTGCTGCTGCAAAAGCCTTTCCTGTTTTGTTAAACTACTGTTGACTCGATGTCATGAACTTCCTTTATAAGGTTATATTTATTTGTTCTGAAAGTGTACTGACCTGCGTTTTGGTTCTTCTATTCAACCGTATTGCCACATAAAAGCAAAAGAGCGTTAACGCTGAGTTATGCCTTTTAATTGAAGAGACAAAAGACGTGCCATTAAAAGACCATCAAAAGTTAGTCTGGCCACCTAATGCATATATAATCTCAATAATTTACAGTCGAATTTGCATCAAGAAATTACATTTTTAATGTTATCTATCTGTTGATACTCCACCTGGTACAGGGTGCCATTGTTTTTTTTTCTCTGACTGACTAGTTAGAGGTTTTGATTTTGCACTTTAGGCTGATAAGTTCACAGTTGTATCAAAACTTGACAGATAAGATACATTGAATAAAGATGGCAACCGCAACACTATTACCATAGAAACTGGATTACAGGCTCATCTACCTGCACAACTCTTAAGTCGTATCCTTCTGCCTTACTTCAGCAGAACGCTGCCAGTTAATCTTCCTTTCATACAGCTATGCTTATTAAATTCTCACGCCTGAAGTTTATCCAATGATTGTCTGAAATGCACTCTGTTGTTTGTCTACGTTTGTCGAAACAGAAAGCTGTCAAGATGATACACGTTGAGCATTTTGTACAGGTGATGGAAAAATGACGGAAAAAGTGTTTCTAATACCAAACCATCTTGACAGCTTAAAACAAAAACAGAAACAGAAATACCTGGAAAAACTCAGCAGGTCTGGCAGCATCGGCGGAGAAGAGCACAGTTGACGTTTCGAGTCCTCATGACCCTTCAACAGAACTAAGTAAAAATAGGAAAGGGGTGAAATATAAGCTGGTTTAAGGGGTGGGGGGGGCGGGGTTTTGTTGGGACAAGCAGCCAGTGATAGGTGGAGATGATACTCCACCTAGTACAGGGTGCCATTGTTTTTTTCTCTGACTAGTTTGAGGTTTTGATTTTGCACCTTAGGCTGATAAGTTCACAGTTGGTTGCCATCTTTATTCAATATATCTTATCTGTCAAGTTTTGATACAACTGTGAACTTATCATAAGGTGCAAAATCAAAACCTCAAACTAGTCAGTCAGGGAAAAAAACAATGGCACCCTGTACCAGGTGGAGTATCATCTCCACCTATCACTGGCTGCTTGTCCCAACAAAACCACCCCCCGCCTAAACCAGCTTATATTTCACCCCTTTCCTATTTTTACTTAGTTTTTTTGAAGGGTCACGAGGACTCGAAACGTCAACTGTGCTCTTCTCCGCCGATGCTGCCAGACCTGCTGAGTTTTTCCAGGTATTTCTGTTTCTGTTTTTGTTTTAAGCTGTCAAGATGGTTTGGTATTAGAAACACTTTTTCTGTCATTTTTCCATCACCTGTACAAAATGCTCAACGTGATTTCTTTGAGGTTTTGAAACTGTAATTATGCAACCTTCCAATTTAGATGTAGTCTATAAAAAGAAAATTTAATGTTTACTCAGTTTTCTTCTTGCCCTCGTTGGTGAAATTCTTGGGAATATTTAAGGAAAGACTTGAATTATATAGTGCCTTTCATAACCTGATGACATCCTAAATTTCCTCACAACCAATTAGGTCCTTTTGAAGTGTGGTCACTGGTACAATGTGGGAAACATAACAGTCTAAAATTATTCAGCAAGGCCCACAAACAGCAATATGATAATGACCAGATAAACTGTGATGTTAATTGAGAGAAAAAGTTTGTTAAGCAGTAGCAGAAAATTAGCTTAGCTGCAGGAAAATCAAAATCACCCATGATTTTAATGGGGACGGATTGATGGCAATTGCCTTTTAACTGTTGTTAATGAGGTTAATGATGCAAAAATCCCAGGAATATATGGAGTGGCATCATTAATTGTGTAGATCACTTGCTGTAAAGGCACTGAATTCCCCTGCTCTTCTTTGAAATAGTGCTATGGGATCTTTTACTGCCTTTCACTTCTCAAGTGAATGTATGTTCGACTGTCCAGCACTCCCCCGAGCTTGCAGTGAAGTGTTAACATAGATTCTGAGCTCTGGTCTTTAGAGTGCTTATTGAAATTTGACTAATATTATGCTATAATTTTACACTAGTAAATGCATAGATTTGATGTAAGTAAACCTTGTGTGAGAGCATAGGAGCTATTTGAGATTAGATACAATTGACAATCATGCCTGATCCTACACCAGTTCAGCATTCTGCAAATCGTGTAGCATTCCACTGCTTCATTGAAAAATGCAGGTGGAAAAAGTACTGCTTAAACCAAAAAATAGCTCTAGCGAAAGTGATGATATCTCCAGCTATTGATTATGTAGTTTAGCTGTTTTACTTATTATCCAAAGATAATCTTCAGTACTACTGTGTTCTAAACTGTTAATTGTAGGTTGGTTCAAATGCTGTGTATCTGTGTATATTAAAACAAACCCTTTTCTTTCATATATCTACAGGTTGTGTGGCTATCCACCATTCTACTCCAACCACGGACTGGCCATCTCACCTGGAATGAAGAAGCGAATCCGAATGGGACAGTATGAATTCCCCAATCCAGAATGGTCTGAAGTATCGGAGGAGGGTAATCCAACTTTCTTAAACTGACTTGAAATACCTTTCACTTATATTTCACCAAATAAAAATGTGACATTCCCTCAATGTTAACTTTGTCATAACCAAACAGTACTAAGTTGCGCCCAAGTGTTATTTTGAAATTGCTAGTATGTTAAAAATATGCCAAAAATAGGATTAATGTTCTCAACTTGTATCTGTTTGCTTAAAGATAGAATCAAAATCTAACTCTGCTTGTCTTGAGAAATCCAATGGTTTGAAGTTAAACTCTGCACTCTCAAGCATTTATAGCTTGTGATATCATCAGATCACTGTCTTGTTGCAGAACCTATTGTGCATGATAAGGCTAACTTAAAAAGTCCTTAAATTTTGTATAAAAGCTCTGCCATATGATTGAATCATCTCAAAGAACCTTCTAGAATGAGTTACTAGTGGAGTGCAGTAAATAGCATTCAGATAATCTACTAGCTTAAATGTGAATTGTTCTTTAATGAATGTAGCATCTTTGCACATCTGGTTGGTTTAACGTGAATTACATTGCCAAAAAATTACAAGCCTGACCCATGGCAATGATACACCAACTTGCATTTATGAATGATAGTATCTGCTGAAACCGTGCTAAGAATTTTATGGCAGGGCATTGTGTAAATGCTACTGCTTTAATAAATCATGCTTAATGGGTGTTGAAAATGGCATGCTAATTTTTCATATAACTGCGAGAGGAGGTGGTGGGAAGTGGTAATATCACTGGACTAGGTACTCCAGAGACTCAGGCTCATGATCTGGGGCTCAAATCCCACCATGGCAGCCAGTGAAATTCAAATTCAATTAATAAATCTGGAATTAAAAGCTAGTCTCAGTCATGGTGACCATGAAGCTATTGTTGTAAAAATCCACCTGGTTCATGAATACCCTTTAGGGAAGGAAATCTGCCATCCTTACCTGGTCTGGTCTACCTGTGACTTCAGACCCACAGCAATGTGCTTGACTCTTAACTGCCCTCTGAAATGGCCTAGCAAGCCACAAAAGTTCAAGGGCAATTAGAGTTGGGCAACAAATGCTTGCCTTGCCAGTGATACCCACACCCAGTGAAAGAATTTTTAAAAATAAGCAAATTGACTATAAAATATTTCTCACTGTCAATCCCTGAGAATTTATTTTTCGGATAGCCAACTTTTCTTACCATCAGAGTAGAACGTTTGCAATAACAAATTACTAATTAAATGCACAGCATTGAGACAGAGCAGGGAAGAGAGACCAATATAATATAAAAGCAAAATACCGCGGATGCTGGAAATCTAGAACAAAAACAAAAACAAAAATACCTGGAAAAACTCAGCAGGTCTGACAGCAACTGCGGAGAGGAATACAGTTAACGTTTCGAGTCCGAATGACTCTTCATCAGAAGAGAGACCAATAGTTTTTTTCAAAGAGCTGGCCCACGTACAGTGAGCTGGAATGGCCTCCTTCTGTGTTGTAAGATTCTGTGTTTCCAAATAGCATCTCTTGATTTCAAGCTTAGTTTGTGTTTTGGCATTTGTAGTATGGGGGAGACTAGTACCACTACAGAGCCTGGCTCCCAACATGGGGCCTAAAAGCATGACACAAATGCTCCTGAAATGAGATTTTTAAAAAATCCTACTAAACTTCAAGGTTTAAAGACTGGAACACCCTGGTACAGTACTGAAATATGTTTTGGATCCTGTCCTACACAGTAAGTAGAGACAGACAAATGAATTATACTTAACCAGACTTGAGGAACCAGGCTGAGTAGGACAGAAATTCACTGGAGCTTGGTCAAGTCTTGCTTATGTTGAGATTTGCACGCCAGGTTTTTTTGACTTCACTTTTGTCTTTGACTTCAGTTGTGCTTATTTTACCTCTTGGAAAAACTTGTGTAATGGCATTGTATATTACGCAGAATCCAGTGAAAATGGAGCTGCAACCATTTTCTTTTTCTTGTTTATCTACTCCTGACAGTTTAATGAATTGCAGTTTGCAAAGTGTTTGGGTTACATCTTCTGAAGATTTGAAATGATGTAAACACATATCATAAAACATATTGCATCTGTTCATTGTTAAAATTTTCAGCCAAACAACTGATCAGACACCTCCTGAAGACTGAGCCAACACAGCGCATGACCATCATGGAATTTATGAATCATCCATGGATTAATGTACGTAATTCATTGTGGAATGAGGCTTGAAGGATTTAAGAGAAGCCATTCTTTTAGAATATTTTTTTTTCCTGATGGAATTGTTCAGGTGTTTTTGTTCTTTTCTTCCACCTTTTTTTTCACCAAGTATCTCCTCTTCCCCCTCTCCAATCATTTAAAAAGACTGAAGGCATGGCAAGCTCCAGGCCAAATGTTTAATGTTGTCTAAAGTAACTTTTCGCTATTTTAAAAGTGACGTGCACCAGTTAATAGGATTAAAGCTTTTAAAATAGCGAGAAAGGAAGTTTTATAAATGCATTAATAGCAACTTACATTTTTCTATGTTAAAGGCATATGTACCATTGTGTTTCAGAGACCTAAGGGAGAAGAAAAGCTCTTTGCCCTGTAGTTTGCAGCCTTAGCATTTTGTCAACACCCCACGCTCCCCACCCCCAATAACACCTTTAATAGTCATACTTTTTAAATCCACAATGATGAAGTTTACAATAAAACCTTCCAGCTGTGCACTGTTCTTCACTGTTAATGCAAGGGAAAATTGCATTTTAATTGTTAGATTCTGTACTGTACTTCACTTTTTATTAAAGAAGACCATAATAGTTTAGTTTGGATCTGGAAGCAACCAAATTTAAACATTTTTTGAGAAAGCATTTCTGTAGCCTGCAGTTTCAGGCTACGTACATTTTGTTTCTTGATTCAGTATTTTGAATAGCAGCTTGACTTTGAACTGTTTTTGTTTTTGTTTCCTTCAGCAATCAATGCAGGTACCGCAGACACCTCTTCATACCAGCAGGGTGCTGAAAGAAGAAAAAGACCTATGGGAAGATGTAAAGGTAAAAGTGGATTTCAGTCCATTCCTGTAACACAACTGTCAAAAAAGCTTGATACATTTCAGGCTGAGTCTGTGGAAGCATGGTGTAACATCTACTGGATAATGCATGTGTCTTACTGTATGTGTCCCTATATAGGGAAAATTCCATGTTAAATTCTTCATTACCATTTTTCAAGATCCTGTCAATCATAGGCTATGTAACATTGTCCACTGCAGGATTCTATATTTAGCTTTTCTGATTTAGCTTTGAGCTTTTACAAAACCAAGACCAGTAAAGGAAAATCACGTATCTATTGTAGGAGTTAAAATAATTGTAGCATTCATACCGTCACTCAGTTGACATGAGCTCAGCAGAGACCAGAAATCAAACCTGAGATTTTTCTGACTTGAATTTTTAGAGCAAGAAATTAATACAATCTTGTGTCCTGATTATTTTCCCTTTCCTAAGGTTTTCCTTTGTCATGCTTACTCCCCAAGCTGTTTGTCAATGGTCATTTTAGTCTAGCTGCTAAGACCTCCTATGTTAGGGACATGAGGTGACTTGCCTATTTGTCCTCCCTTCCTGCAAAGATGTACTTGTCTTTCCTGAGGTCATGGTTGAGATTGTAAGCTCATGCACAGAATTATGGAAACAAATCCATGTCTTACCCTGCCATTGGCACTGTGCCATATTATGCCCACCACACACTGGATGGAAGAGAATAAAAAATAAAACTTTATAAAATAGCTCTGCTCCAGGCAGTCTCTCTCATCCCACAGCTCAAAATTGTGGACCATTGTGGTACATCCCTCGTCTTTCTGAATAAATATGGTTATCCCAATTCTGGAATTACTGGTTAGGTAGATGACAGAGGTAAAACCAATAGTTCAGTTTTATTGTATATTCTTGATTAAGAACATTGAGCTCACCCAAGGAAGAAAAACCCAGCCCGCAAAATAGTTTGCCCCCTGTCAGTTAATTCATAAAGATGTCAAGAGAGTAAGGGGGGAGCATTGAGGTGATGGTAACCATATTCAAGACCACTAGTGCCTCACCAACAACATTTTGGGTGCAACGCAGAAAGATTTATTTTCACCTTTTTTATTACAATCATGTTACCTATTTCACACAACTCCAGGAAACCGTGAAATTGAAGTATATTTCTGTTTAAAACATGTTATAAAGAGATCTGGTACAATGACAATATAATATGTGACACTTGTGGATTCATCCCTGCGTTGCTTAAAAACCTTGCATGTATCACATCCATCCTCATTACATACCATTCTCTGCCTTAACAAAATGTTGAAAAGTTTTACTGAAGTCTAGAATAAATTCACTGATTTTGCCATCCCAGTTCTAAAAGCTGCATGCTCTTTGACCGTGACTACCCTGGAGAGCGTGTGGGATTAGTGAATTTACTCAAATTCTTAGTTAGGATGGAACGTCTTGTTGGAGCTGCAAGTTGTTGCTTCTCAAGTGTGTACCTGCAGTGCCCCTGGCCCTGTGTTGATATCTGAGTTGAGCCCGGGCACATTCACCAAGGAAGGAAAGGAAACTCAATGATGGTTTATTGGAGGCTACTCCAGTGCGCATCTCAGAGCCAATTTAAGAGTATTCTGGACAGAGGATTAGGAGCAAGTCTCTGGCTAGATCCCTTCAAATGGGATGATTGCAGAGATGGTCCTTGCGAAACGAGATGGGAACAAACAGCATTATCTCTTATTTCTATTGTGCTGGTTCATAATTCTAATACAGCTTTCTTTCATGACAGGAGGAGATGACCAGTGCCTTGGCAACCATGAGGGTTGACTACGAACAAATTAAAATCAAAAAGATAGAAGAGTCTTGCAATCCCTTGCTGATAAAAAGGAGAAAGAAGGCCTTAACTGCCCCAACTCCAGCCAGCCACTGAAAGACAACACTGGGAAGTGCTCCAGGAAGTGGGCCTCACTAATTTTTTTTTAGAAACTTCTTTTTAAGTGTCGCATGAAGTTCAGAAATTTTTAATCAGTTGGCTTTTTGGATTTTTTTTTAAGATTTATTTTGATTCTGCCTCTTGTGCTGAGGTGAACACTCTATCATGATACTACTAGGCCAATATGTGGCGAGGTTTTTTAAAACCAATGTAAAAGAATTGTGTGGAGTTGGGGGGCGGGGGTGGGGGGAGGGTTGCCGGGGAAGGTCACTTTGTGAATTCTGTGAAAGGCTGATTCAGTCTTTCAGCTGAATGTTTCTTTCTGATTTTTGTTGTTCTGTGTAAAGCTTATTTCAGAGAAATTTCATTCATGACTTCTTGCAATTTGTCTTATTTAAAGCTTTACTCGATTACTTTAAAACCATCTTAGTTTCATGGGATTAAAATTTTAAAAGATCACAATATTCATTATACTTAAACATTTTTAACGCTAAAAGCTGTATTATCAATAGCTTGCATTAATTTTTTTTCACGGATTTCTAAACAAATCCACAAAAATCTGAAATTCCCCGTGAACAGAACAGGTTTTACAGTATTCCTATTTCAAATGCAGGCTTGCAGTATAAATTTTATATGAAGTAAACTTCAGATGTTTCTAGATGTACCGAGTTTTGGAGTTCTCATGCTTTGACAATACTCGTGCTCAGACTCTAAATGGTTAAATTAACCATTAGCTTGGCTGTAATGATCCTTCAGATTAGTTGGAATATGGTCACAATTGGAACTGTTGCCATGATTGCCAATAATGTCTGGGAGGGATCTTTCTATTCCTGCCATCTACCAGCAACCATCTAATTCTCATTGCATCATGTGAATGTCTGTACATTAACTAATTACAAAATGCAACACTTCTATTTAAAAAGCAATACAATGAGCAGTATTTCCCCACTGGCAAGCATTAAAATACCGTAGAACTAATCTTTACAAGGCCAGGTCTCTGCTCTACCTGTCATAAAGGTGAGTAGCTGTCAGTGACGAGTTCCCTCTGCTTCCTCTGGGGTAAATTTTATCGATGCTACACTCAGAGGGCATGGGTCAGAGATGGGGGAAAAAGCTTTGAGTGTGGCTCCCCATTGCCAATATTGGAATGGTGAATTTGCTCATGCGTGTCACTGAAATGATATGATTGGCTAAAACCTCTTGCATCTAGAATTTGAAATAGCCTTTGCCTCACAGCAAATACCCAGATAATGCACCCATTCAGAGATGGCAACAAGCCTGTCAAAGAAGGAGAATGCACAGTTAAAAAAAAACTCATTGAGATGGTTCACAGAACGTAACCCAGAAGTGTTTATCCATCTGCTCATACTTCTTATGAATGTTTGTTTAAACTGGTGGAATACCAGTTAAAAAGTTTGAAGTCAATTGTACAGATTTATTGGCAAACTATTATATAGCAATGTGTATTTTAGAAGTAGAGAGACAATTTGCATTTCAGACTTTGAGAAACATATTTTTGTTTGTATGGACAAGAGTAGAGAGTTGTTTTCCAGAGTATTGTCTCTGTCACAGATCCATATTGTGACGGACGAGTCTTTGTTCATGTTTCCTTTTGTGGCGTAAGATAACAGTTTGAAAATGCTGCTCTGGTGAATCATTCAAGCGAGGAATAATATTTTGGCATTTTGAAGACCAACTTTGATAAAATGATAACTTCTAATATTACAGGTTTTGTTTAAGTTGTTTGTTAAAGGAGTCTATTCGACTCCTCCAACTGTGGATGCCAATGTTGGCCTAAATGAAGGACTCTGGAAATTCTAGTTTGGATGTTATGGCATCTTCAAAGCATGATGACGCACGTCAATGCGAAGCACGGTGGCAACATATTTCACGTTCATCCAATCATGCCACAGTGTTAACAAGTCTTGTCATACCTACAAATCGAGCGGAGCGTAGTTCATTTTTGACCACTCTCATTTGAGTCTTTGGAAAATCTGCTCAGTGGAAGCAATCACTATGCCCCAAAGGAAGGGTTACTTCACCATCCCTTTTTCCCAAACATTTCACATTACGTTAACAAAACTTTTGTAAATATTTCCACCTACAATAAATACATTTTTTTTTAAAAAGTATGATTTTTAATTAGATGGGACTTAGTTGGCATTTTTTAGAGAGGTGAAGGGAAGCTGATCATTGGGGTTCACAACCTCAAGCACCAACCCCACTGTCACACCATCTACAGAAAGTCAAGTGCTAAATGGTAATTGTGGAAATGTACATTCATAAATTTGCTCACTTTTTTTAAGAGCATGGTAGCTGGAGCAACTTCAAGTCAATGTTTTAGTGCTTTTTCATTGATGCACTCCAAGTAGTTCAGCCTGTGTCAACCAGTCAAGAATAAAGTGCCAGTAGATAGATTTGTATTGGACACGGGCTGTCCTCATTAGCATGCATGTGGCCTCACTTTTACAACAGTTTCATCTATATTTAAGCCATGTTCAGCTATTCTTTTGTGAAACAATGTAGAAATATGCAAACAGTATTCCTCGGGATCGGGGCAGGGCTGTTATTTTTAGTTCAGGCTACCTACGTGTAATCATTTGTAGCCTAACAAGAAACCATTATGCTAATTCTGAAGCCAATAACCATTGCAGATGGTTATGAAAAGTGACCCAAGATATTGCAGCATTATTTTTTTTGCATTAAGGTTGGAACTAATGCCTCACATTATAGGGCCTCATGCCATTGAGGCTAAAGATGTTTTACCGAGTCTGGAATTACTGAGAGTTTTCATGCCTGGGGTGGACTTTGTTGGAGAGTGGTTCACATATTTTGTAATAAAGTAACAAAGTCAGCCATAATAGGGCAGTGATTGAACCCAAAAACTGGAAATCAGTGTCTGTGTGAACCAGGATATGGAGAGGAACAAAAGGAATGAGAGTTTTAGATTTGTGGAAAAGGTAATTACCCAGCAAAATACCCACTGACCATCATGAGACTATTTCATGTTGAAGGTTTGACTGTGTAGCCAATACTAGTTAACAGGATAATTTGCTCACCACAAAATGTGTTGACATATCAGAAAACTCATCCAGTGCAAGCCTGGATGGTCAGCAGCCGAAACAGGAGATTCAAATCTTTGTGGGAATGAATTGGCATTGAGGAATTCTTTCATTCAGATGGCTGCCAGATATTGCAGGGCCAATCAGATGGAGGGGCCGATACGAACTAGAAGCAAAGGATTGGGAAGGAAATTTTAAGGTTTGCTCTACCACGTTCTGACGCCTATTTATGTTCACAGTCCGTTTAATCATTTTTACTTGTATGCTGAAGGTTGGCTAATTCCTTAAGGCAATTAATTTAAACTTTAAGATAAAAGCAAAATACTGCGGATGCTGGAAATCTGCAACAAAAACAAAAATAGCTGGAAAAACTCAGCAGGTCTGACTGCATCTGCGGAGAGGAACACAGTTGACGTTTCGAGTCCGTATGACTCTTCATCAGACCTGCTGAGTTTTTCCAGCTATTTTTGTTTTTGTGTAATTTAAACTTTGTTTGGCAAATTACAAAAAATGTAGTGAGCTCACTGATTTGAAATTGGGCCAGGTTACAGTATCTTCCAATACATTCCTTCAGAACCAATCTCAAGCACACCCTGCTCTGATCCTTCTGAAAGTCTCGAATCATGAGCGCTGAATCCGACAGATGGAATCCTAATTAAAATAGTTACTAATTCCTGAAGAGACAGCATAGAATTCTGCAATGCCAATATATTCAAAAGAAATAATAAAATTCTGATTTAACGTTTTGAGTCCACATGACCCTTCTTCAGAGCTGGAAGGCTCATACGGACTTGAAATGTTAACTCTGTTCCTCTCCACAGATGCTGTTAGTTCTGCTGAGATTTTTCCAGCATTTTCTGTTTTTGTTTCAGATTTCCAGCATCCGCAGTATTTTGCTTTTATTATGATAAAATCCTGAGCTCCCCAAAAACCTTCAGAAAAGATTCACTTCTCTCTCCTAACTCTAATTTTCTTTACTCCTGCACTAGATGGCAATGCACTGTGGCCCCTGGGAGGATAATCATGATCATAGAGATTGCATCGAAAATTATGGCGTGCATTTGAGGCATAAACATGAATGTGGTATTGGTGCAAAGATGAAGCAGGGATGGAGAGAAAAAGCTATTTTTTCTTATCATAAGCAGCTTACTGCACTGTAGAGCTGAAGAGCAAGCCATTGGGCCACCAAGCACTGCAAGAATGAATAAGATAAATCTACTTCAAAGAGGCTGTGAATCAGCATCATTTAATGAGCCAAGATCCTGAGCAAGCGCCTTTGGTAGGAGGCATTGGTCTGAATTTGTCAGAAAACACCATTTAAAGCAATGTTTTTCTAGCAATATTTTGAATTAAAATACAAAGTAGTTAACTCCATTTCTTTAAAAAAATGGCAATACTATTTTTGACCACACTGAAAAGTGCGAGAGGCAATTACATGTCAGGTTCCTAAGGCACTGCGGTGCTGCAAATGTATTAGCATAGCGAAATGAGGCCCATAGCACCCAATGTGTAGAGTGGGAGGGCCTAGCATGCTTAGGAGTCTGTGAACCAACTATACGCAAGACTAATTAAAGCTTTGCATTGTATGTGAACAAGAAGCCCCACAATATGACTGGAACAACTGAGCAGTATTCCAGATGTAAAATAATTGCAGTATTTTTCTGGGTAATCATCTCCTTGTAACTGGTCTACCTAGCTTTTATATCTCACCAATTCCTTGCCCTTCAGCCAACTTCTCAAAAAAAAACCTTTGCATGGCAAGGGTTTTTCAGAACGCCCTGCTGTTCATCCAAAGTGGCTGCCGCCTGTCATTTCGGCCCCGAGCCCAGGGAACTGGCAGAGTTCAGGGAACACCTCTTACAATAAATTAATTCAGGCGAGCCTAACTCAGTGGAGCGCAGGCACAACTCGTGCAGTATTTATGCAGCCCCTGTGCTGGGATTGTACGATCGGCTGCATGTATTTGGAGTGGCCTTACAAAACCATTCTGTCTGGGGGGAGGGTGTGGGATGGGGGGGAATACAGTTCTCACCCTTGCTAGCGTGCAGGTGGAAATTGCCCCAATCAGGTACTTATGCTAAGTGAAAATGACTGTCCAATCATTGACTGTGTTGAATAAGATCAGTGTCAAATGTGATCACATACTGAGCCAACATTTTGTGTTGTACCCGCTTTCTCTTTTTCTTTCCTTCACGTCCACGCACAAGCCACAAGTGCTGATCTATATAATAGTTTAGTTTTATAAACAGAGCTTGTATATAGCATGAAAATGCCGTGTAGGCTACATGAAAAACAATTAGCGTTAAAAATATAGAGGTTTCACTTGGGAAGACATACATTCACTGAATCTAGGAACTGCTTAACCTTCAGGAACTGGACCGTGTCTCTCCGATAGGGACCTACAGCCATATTTTACACTGAATTTCACTTTGGGTTTTTAAAAAAATGTTGTATTGTCTCCACTTCACAGCTTCAGATTGTCACGCAAATTTGGGTATCACAAGCAAGATAAATCAAGATTATGGCAAATGTGAACTTTTGTGAGAAAAATGTAAAACCTTTTAATTGAAAAAAATCTAGAGCCCTTATTTTAAGCTAACCCACCTGGCACGGATGGGTTGGTTTTGTGTCAAATCCCCATTTACACCTCGTTCTTTTGGTTGGGGTTTAAACTGGGTTTAAACCTGATCCCTTTCTCTTCTCGCTGGGCTTGTCCGGTTAAAATTGGGACTCTTGTATTGGTCTGAATGTGGCCCTGATCAGTGTTTATTGCTCTAAACTGCTGTTTTGAAATCTGACAAGTCAGGTATCCAGTTTTTGGCTTGCTGTATATTGACCTCCACTCATTTCATACAATTACTGAGTTTTGATTGCATTGTCCAATTTTTTTCTTTCTATATAAAATGTGTCTGAGGTATTTTTTCACTACATCTATCAAATCACACAGGGGTATTTTTTTCTTTGTTTTTTTAAATTTACTATTTTAGACAGATTGGCATGTTATGTGTTACATTCAGTGACTATACCCCATTGTACTCAATGATACCACCGTCAGCAATTAAAAAAGTATATTTATTCAATCCTTGTTTCTGTTCCCTTGTCTGGCTCTGATTTTAACACTGCAATAGAAATAATGAGAAGAATGTACAGAATTCTTTTTTTTTGACTTGAGAGAAGATTGTGGGTATATTTGCAGAGAAATTCTTCATATCTGCCAAAAAATCCTAAACCACTGTTTATTGGAATAATAATTAAGGCTTCTTCTATGAAACAAATGCTGCATAAGCATCCTGAATTATGACTCAACCAGCCACCTTCCTGTCACTGTAAGAGATGTTAGGGACTAGGATTAAAAGAGCTCATGATATCAGGCATGGTCCTCCTGATGCAGTCGGAAGGCTTTCAGCTATGTTGTCACTGAAATCACTTTGATATTGACGGCAAGATGTAGGAATGGCTTAATGCAAATTGAGCTCATTGCCTCCTTGAGTGAGTCGCTCACATTGGTTGCCAAGTTGGAGTTCTGGTGGCACTGGAGGACAGCTCCATGTCAATAGGTGATGGAGTAGAGATTGTTTGCCAGATGGGGATCTGTGATAACAGGGCTCAATGGTTCCTGGCCTTTCAGCCTGGTATCCCTACAGTACTATTTCTAATCCTACTCTTCCTCCTCAAAGCAGAATAAGTTTCATTAGTTTCCATGGCCCAGATTGCAACCTTAGAATTGTGGATAAAAGAACACTAATGCACTAATTCTTTATTAATTAAATTCTTAAAAGACTTAAACACCAAGCAAAATACTTTGTCTTCTAAGCATATAATTAAAGAAACATCAAGAAAAGTTTTAAAAAAGAAACAAATATACTGTTTAATGACTTAAAACTTAAAATTACTAAGTTTACCTCGGATTGACCTTTGCTATGAGCCACCTCTGTCCTGGCTCTAACCTAGGTTGCCAACTCTAGTTGGATGTATTGTTGGAGATTTCATCATATGGCTTTCTGCTTCCAATTGCTCCAGTCTGTCCACCTTTTTCCAAATCTCCAGTATCCAGTAACTAATAAAATTAAAAATAAATAAGAATATTAATGCCTGTTCATTGGACAAGATAGGAGTGCCTCCTTTACAAAGGTGCTGTATCGAGCAGAAATTCTCCAGTCCGCCTTTGTGCTTGACCTGGTGATAACTTCTCCATGTTGTTGTCGTCTTTGGCAGTCCCTGGCGATCGAGGATGACTTGCTTCCTCTCTGTTTCGATGAGTTCTGTGATGGCTGATAAATCCAAAGTGCGATCTGCAGACTCCGCCACACGTGGGGCAGGTGATGCTTGAAGCGTCAAGTAAATGAGTTGTTTGGAAATTTGTGCGCTCTCTCTGATGCCTCTACTTTGCTCCTGCATGCTCCTGGGGCAATCTCTCTGTGCTCGATGCCTTCCTGAATGAACCTCCATTTTGGTCAGGTACGGGCAAGGGGCCCCCATCAATCGGTGGGGATGTTCAACTTCTTCAAGGATGCTTTAAGAACATTAAGAGTGCTTCAAGAGTGTTTCCTCTGCCCTCTTGGGAGCCTCCTGCCGTGACCGAGTTCGGTGTCAATCAGTTGCTTCAGGAGTCTGGTGTCGGGCTCCATGTACTTTCTGTAATAAGCCCATCTCCACTCTCAATATTGTCTTGTTAATGGAATCATAGAGAGGTTAGAGCACAAAAGAAGGCCATTGGGCCCATTGTGCCAAGCTGGCTCTCTGCAAGAGAAACTCACCTAGTCCCACTCCCCCACCTTTCCCCCAAGCTTATACAAATTTTTTTCCTTCGGGTAATTGCCTCCTTGAGTGAGTGGCTCACACTTGGCAACCCTTTTGAATGCCTCAATTAAAATCTGATCAGTGCTTCCCCCAGGCAACTTCAGCAGAATAATTGGAAGCCCTTCCTCCACCTCCAAACCCCCTTTTAACTATAGGATTGCCAATTTGAGTTGAATGTAATCCATATCCATGTATTCACATGACCTCCCGCCTCCAGTCACCCTGCTTCGGCCATTGGTTGTCCCACTGTCCATCAACATGGTGCACTACCTTTCAACCTACATGTACATGTTAACAATCTCTAGCCACTTAATGTTGCCACAATGTGCTGGCTAATCTAGCACAAAGATTCAGGTTTTACAATGTAATTTCACGACAGCTGACTCATTGAATAGAGGCAGTTTTCATGTAAACCAGATTAGACCTCTGTTCTCACTCAATGGAAACAAAACTGTTAAGACAAATGTTTCAGTTTCTGACAACTTGCAAGACAGGAGCAGCTAAGAAATTGCACTTATGAAAATGGGAAGAAAGATACAATGGTGGAACCTTCCCAGCCTTGGCGAAGTGAGTTTGGAGGCAGGAGTTGAATGGGGAAATTCGGATAGTTGCACGTAAGGATAGCTTCCTGATGCTTCCCATGTCTGGATACGTTTCCCAAGATGGGCTACCACCACAATCAGCAATCTGCTCCATGAAGGCAGGTGACCAATTAAATCATTCAAGGCCCCAATTAGGGGCTATTTTCCCAAACTGTCAGCATTTTCCCAGCATCGGACTAGCCCTCCAATGAGCCTGGACCCCAGAAGCTACTTGGAGGCAGCATCCTGGTGGCAGAAGGATGTTCATCCAAGCCTCCTCTCAGCCCCCCCCAACGAAGGAGCCGCTGGGATGAAAAGGCAACAGCCGCAGCCATGAGCAGCCCTGTTGAGAGGGCTTCCTCCTCCACTCTGATGGTCCTACAACTGTGGATCACCTTTATTTTTAAATTCTCTAGCTCTACATTTTGAGGCACCCTCGTGCTCCCCTTTCTGCCTCAGCACCCGGCTGTCTAATACAGTGGGCTCTGTGATTGGTCCTCCAGCATTGCCCTTAATTAGCTTCCCTAATTGCATGGTGAATGTGGAGGCGGCCTCTTAGTTGGCTGCCTCATGTACCACTGTACTGTGGCACAGGCTTCAGGTACCAGCATGGTCAGGATCCAAAAATGGTCTCAATGTCAGGTTCCCAAAGTCCACGGACAATTCAGCCCAATGTAACTGCAGTGAAAATGATGGTGATTACCTGACTAAAGCTGGAACAAGAATTACAAGAGCCCAGGATGCTAGCTAAAGCACACCACAAAGTTAAAAGACTGAAGTTGAGCAACGGACTGAAAGGGAGTAGAGATCAAAGAGAAATGTATTTATTAAGAGATTTAAAGAGGCAAGAAAAACCTTAAAATTATGTCATTTTCCCTTCACGCCCACCCTTGGGGAATGAAAGAAAACCCTAACACTCAACAACTTGGAAACTGTCTTTATTGATCATTTGAACCCACGACACCATTGGCTTTGCAATGAGTGTATGCTGATGGAATTGGTACGCTCCACGACCTCTGAGTTGGTGACCTTGCCCTGCCATGAGATTCCAAGAATATGTCTGAGACAGCGAAGGTGGAAACTGTTCAGCCTTTTCTCCTGCCCAGCATATGTTGTCCAGGCCTCACTACTGTAGATGAGTGCAGTGTGCAGAGAATGCAGACTTGGCAGACTCTCCATTTGGTGTTCCTAGTCAGGTTGCTAGCGTTCCACATTTTGTGGAGGATCTGCTTTGGTGATAACTCATTAAATGTTTCTCTATGGGTGCTGCCTATAACTAAAGTCATAAGGGTAAATATATATATTTTCTTCCACAAGGATCAGGGAAGCTGTATCTGCTTGAGGTCCAGACTGCTAGAGTTGCATGCATGAGATTGCCTGCCTTGAGAAAGTGGTGGTGAGCAGCCGCCTTGAACCGCTGCAGTCCATACGGTGTAGGTACACCCACAGTGCTGTTAGGGAGTTCCAGGATTTTGATCCAGCGACAGTGAAGGAACGGTGATATATTTCCAAGTCAGGATGGGGTGTGTGGCTTGGAGGGGAACTTCTAGGTGGTGGTGTTCCTGTTTAGAGTTCTCCTTATATTTGACTTCTGGTATTGTGGAGCATGGTTGCAAAGTCACTATGCAACAGGTTCAACATAATTCTGTGGTGCTCTTATGCCTCAGCTTGGCGGTTCAGCTAAATGTTCTCTTACAAACAACAGCCAGATTTAAATTTGGGCTTCACTGGAACTGGATGGTTTTTGACATCGTGCGAATTGTCCCCATCCCGCCCCCTTTCTCTCTCTATATAAGTCTTGCCTGACCACTCATCTCTTGCAATTATGAAGGCACGTGTCGATATGTGTCAACACTTTTGTAATGACTATCCTTCCAAGTTTCTGCTCTCCGGCGGGGGAGCACCTGCCCTGCCCTCAGTAATTCCCTGCAGAAGCATGAATGGGCTTACTGGAGTATGGGAATCAGATTATGGAGGCTCACATTGGTGCACTGCTGGTACATGGTCAGACTTTTTAAACCCTTCAAATTCCAAGCATTTTTGAACAATCTCCCCCATATACTACAGATGCAGCCATCAGATTGGTATTAATTAAAACGTTCCCATGGGAAGATCCATGAACAGGTGGGTTCCCACAATAATCTGTGTTGGGTTTGCTGCTCTTCACAATGTACTTTAATGCCTTAAGGCATTAGAGAGGAATTTTCCTGAGTTTCCCATTATTGGCCTTTGATTTTTTTACTCTGACTTTTGCCTCTCCTCGGGAATTACACGGCTACAGGGACTAAGAGAGGAGGGACAGAGCATACGAACGTACGAATTAGGAGCAGAAGTAGGCCATTCGGCCCTTTGAGCCTACTCTGCCATTCAACAAGATCATGGCTGAATCCACATTCCCACCTATCCCCAATAACCTTTGACCCCCTTGTTAGTCAAAAATCTACCTGTCTCTGCCTTAAAAATGTTCAATGAGGAAGGGAACAAGTGTTTAATCATGACGTTCTAGCCATCATGGATCAGGCCTGATGGACAAGTTGGTCTTTTCCTGTCCATCAGTTTTATATGCTCCTTCTGTGCCTCTACGACTCTATAGGCTGGACTTTATGGCCTCTCCGCCCCCGGCTCCCACCCCACACCATTGGGCCTGTCTTTGGCAGGGCTGGGGTGGGGGGGAACACCGCTTAAGATATGACAGCGGCTGGCCCACTGCCTTCCCGTCCACCCCCCACCTGGTCCCCTAAAATGGTAGGTGGGCGGGCGCTGAAATCAGCAGCTCACCCACCATTTAAAACAAAATGATGAATGGGTAATTGAGCTAGTTAACAAGCCAAATACCTGGCTTTGTGCCTCCCTGCTTGGCCTCCAAAACCTGCCTCCCCCACCCCAACTGCACCCTCCACCCTAGGGTGTCCAATCCCCTCCTGCCCTGAAGGCTAGTCCAGAATCCATTGCTCCTCTACCCGGGGCCTGCTTGCAGTCGCGGCTGTGCCCACAACTGAGTTCTGGTGCTGCTGGGGCTGCTAGAGTTCCAGCCAATCAGATTGGCCGGCAGATCTCAAGGGCGGGTTTTCCACCCGCCGAGGGGTGGAAGCCCCACTCTCCGCTTGTTTAGGGCACTTCCAGCCTATTACTCCTAGAATAAAACTTTGTGCTGGTGATAGGAGCCTGGATGAGGAGAAATACAACAATCTGATCTAGCGGCAATGGCAACCATGTCTTAACTGACATTTAATCTTGATAAAGTGTCCTGGGCATGGGTAGACCTTGTGTGGTGAATCTGGATTCATTAAAGCAGCTCAGGAAGAAGCTGGACAACTTCCTTAGTGAGGCTAATATTGTACACAAAAGGTGGGTCCTTGGCCTCAAAATCCCAAAGTGCTTTACAACCAATAAAGTACCTTTAAAATGTCGTCACCTTAACATGGTAAATGTTGCATCAAATTCTTACACACAGCATTGTGATAATGACCAGATAATTAGAGACGTGCGTTGAGGGATAAGTATTGGCCCGGACACCAGAGAGAACTGCCCTGCTCTTCTTTAAAATAGTGCCATGGGTTTTTTGCATCCACCTGAGAGGGCAGATGGGACCTTGGATTAATGTCTCTTCTGAAAGATGGCACCTCTGACAGTGCAGAACTCCATGTGCCAACCTAGATTTTGTCCCCAAGTTTCTGATGTACCTTACTATCACAGTGATCTCCTGGCCCTTGTTTTGATTAACTTTGGGGGGGAAAAGGATTGTCCTCAATGTTTCCCTTTCTGATTAGGTGCAGGGTGTTTTCTTTATCCGTTTATTGCCTTTTCCAGGATATAGCATAGCTTAATTGGAAGGTGAATAGGGAGTCACATTGCTCACTTGTTTCACGACTGGGACTGATTTGATGGACCGGTCTATCTTTTGTCATATTGAAGTCGCATTGGAGTTGAAACATTAACTCTGTTTCTCTCTCCACAGATGTTGTCAGACCTGCTGAGATTTTCCAGCATTTCCAGTTTTTATTTCATATTTCCAGCATCCTGCATTTTGCATTTATTATAGAAATACCACAAAGTGAGCCAACTAATTCCAATATATAATAAAATTCTCATTCACAACAGCTTTAGAGGATAGCATATTGCAGAAATGACCTGGATTATTAAAAATGGCACAGTTCAAAAAGCTAGAGTTGCAAATGCTTAAACATTATTTATTGGTTGGTGACGAAGGAAGAAGGTGTAACATAACTGATGGAGTTGAACCAAAGCTTAATGAAATATTTTGCATGCATGAAAATAAACCAATTTGTTTATGCAATGTGAAGAACCGTGTGCCATTCTTGGAATTTGTTCTTATATTGCATCAACTGGCAGCTGCTGTGTTCACCATATTCTATCCTTTTGCACCAAGTTTTTGGTTTGCCTGCAGAAGGCTACAAAGTCATATTGTTTATTTAGAGCTGGCAGGAAGTGACACTTGGTTCAGATGTTGGTGGAACATTTTAAACCCAGGCACAGAACAGGTAAATGTTTACTCTTTAGCCAACATTGTGCTCGCCTACACGGTGACAGCAAATAAAGAAACTATTCTGACACACTTGATGTTAGCACTTGAAGCACAGTGTGTTTCTCATAACTAATATGACGAGTATTTCACTTTATGAAATTGATTGTAGATGTTGACAACGAGGCTGGGATTTCACCCGTAGGGGTTTGAGCTATTATATGCCTCAACAATGAGCAAAATGCCGACCAATTTTGATCCCTTGAAGTTCAATGAAGCCGTCATTGGATTGCTGGGATAACAGGAAATTGCAATGTGAAGAACCGTGTGCCATTCTTGGAATTTGTTCTTATATTGCACCAACTGGCAGCTGCTGTGTTCACCATATTCTATCCTTTTGCACCAAGTTTTTGGACAAATGAGGCTGCTTTGTTTTTATTTCAATGTGAAGCATTGGAAAGATACGGTGGTTTCTGAGTCAATGGAACTCTAGAGAGGAATATATCTCTTATCTGCAAAGATGCATTGGACCTTGCCCATATTTTGTAGATTCATTACTGCGTGAGGTCGTTCTGATTACAAACCACATCCTTCAGAAAAAATACCTTAATAGATAAGCCATGTCCCAGTCACTCAAAGGGCACAGACCTGTTCAGTAGGTCTGAAGAAGCCTGATCTGTTGATAACATTACCATATGCCTGACAAGGAACAAAACTATCTGAGGGTTCTTTGAGAGGTTGGTGAGCAATTCTGCTATGTCAGCTCTCTGTCTCTCTCCTGTCATTCATAATGGTGCATGCATACACCCACAAACACTAAAGCACCTCTCAACAGAGAGGATTAGCAATGTAATTTCAGAATTACCAAAGGCTTAAAAAAAACCCTGAAGTTCATAAAACACTTGGATTTTTCACGTTATGTATTAGAATTTCAAACATGTAAGTTTAGCCTTGGGCCTTGACCTCTCTCTCTTCTGCATGGTTACCCCTGCTGTGAAGTTTGCTGCTTTTTTTAAGTTGGTTTACCATTGCAATATTCCATGCTTCTGCATAAGTTTCAACAATAAGCTTTACTTCATGCTTGTTTCTTTGGGCTGCTTTCTCCCCTTTAGTTGAGCCCCTACCCTTCCTTATGCATGACTGAGATCAGATAGACACTTGAAAAAAAAGTTGAGCTAATTTCCCACCACTGCCCTCTCAATTTAATCCTATATTCAACACACAGTAAGGGAAAGTTTAGAGTTCTCCTGATCTCCCATTGTAACTTTAGTGGAAGATCATTGGAAACCCTGGAGAAACGACATAAATGGTGATACTGTGATCTTCAAGTGGAGGTATGGCAGCATAGTGGTTATACTGGACTGCTAATCTGGAGGCATGGACAAATGATCCAGTCATGAGTTCAAATCACACCTTGGCATCTGGGGAAATTAAGTTCAATTGACTAAACACATCTGGAATAAAAAGGTAGTATCAGTAATGATGACCATGAGAAATAATTGTGATAAAAATCCATCTAGTTCACGAATATATTTTAGGGGAGAAAATCTGCTGTCCTTATTTGATCTCAGATGCCAGAAACACAATAATTTGGTTGACTCTTAACTGGCATCTGAAATGCAAGCCACTCAGTTGTATTTAAGAAGGCAGCTCACCATCACCTTCTCAAGGGCAATGAGGCCTGGGCAATAAATGCTGGCTTTGCCTATGAATGAATTAATAAAAAGCCACTGCAGAATTCCAGGTGAAGGTAACTATCTCCCATGTGCCAACAAGTGAGGGGAATAGCTGTCTTTTTTTAAATTCTGCAGATATATGGCCACTGCCCTATGTCTGGTTTGTGCCCACACTAATAGCAATACTGGGATGGAAGGACAAACATCATAATAATGGACCCTGATTTGCATCATTGAATTGGAGTGACTTATTCATTTTGGCTAAAAGAATGTAACCAATTTAGACCTACCTGTTTTGCTTGAGTTTTTATTTGCACCAGATTTGTTATACATCGTTCTCTAATTGTACATCAAAAGCATCAGAATGTGTTAATTAACTATTCTTAAAAGGTGATGCATCATTTAGCAGAGATTGTTTTGTCTGGAACTGTTTCCTAGAGTTGGCCACTTGTTGGCTGTCTAATAATCTTTCCTTTGACTTGGTAGACATTTAATGTGCCACCTTTGCCAAATTTCTTCATATGTTCAAAAAGCAGTCTGACACCACTGCTAGGTTTCAGATCAAATAGTAATTATGAAACGATAAATTCCAGATAAGCAAAGTTTCAGGTAAAAAGCAAGTTGTTATTGTGTCTTGTGGAAAATCCCACCCACTTGTTCTACAGAAAGATTGGCCATATGTTACACATCAGTGCATCTTTCTACAAGTTTATGTTGAAGCATCTAAGATACAGTTTGTAGTCAAGTAGTGGCATGATAATTTAAAACTCACCCTGGGAGATTGTGTCTCCTGGATCGCTCTGTAGTTTCCTTGCTTATTACACCAGTAACTGATGGCTCATTCACTTGGTTCAAGTTTGTTTTCTACTTTTCAAAAGCTTGTGTGAAAGACCTAGTGAGGAACCTAAAACTTGGGTAATAACTATGGTGGAACTTTTCCAGGCTTGTGGAGGTGGGAAAATTGGGAAAACTTCCATTGGTATCCCAACATCTTACCACCTTTCTCGGGCTTTCCCATGGGCAGATGGGCAGTGAAATCAGAAAACTGCATGGGTGAAATGCCCAGCCAATTAAGGCAACTAAAGTGACCGATAAATAGCCATTTCAGGCCTGGAATGGCTCTTTCCCAACAGGCATGGGTCACATAGAATGTTGACAATGTGGCAAGTTATAGAAGGTGAGTGCACAGCAGGATGTGAAATCAAAATTATTTCATTATAGGCAGTCCTCGGACTTATGACACAATTGGCTCCTGAAAACCGCATCTTTAATTCGAAATGTCGAAAATCGGAACCGATTTTTCCATAAGAACAATGTTATAAATGGGGATTGGTTCCTGAACCAAGGCCCAATACCCTATTTTCACCAAAATAACCCAAAAGATTGTACTTAATCAATAATAGACAAGTAATATAGCAATATTAATCTGTTTACGCTGTAAATAACAATCATATTGACATTTTAAAAAATCACATAAGTGAAAAATGCATATAGAAATATAGTACAGTACTGTACTGTACTATTCACTGTACATTACCCCTACCTACAAATGACCTAAAAAGCATAGACAAATTTTAAAGTGTTAATTTTTATTTTTACATACATTCTGTTCAGCATGCCTAGACTCATGGGTAGGTCTGACTGGGTGAGGTTTTCACGGGTTTTTGAAGTGATTTGGAAGGGCTTCTTTGAGGTGACTTTGCTGGATTTTTTTTGAAGGGCTCTTGGTTGGACATTTTGAAGGGTTCTTGGCTGGAGTCTTCTCAGGATTCTTGGCTGCAGGCTTTTCTGGAGTCTTGTCTGCTTTCTTAAAGAAAGTGCCCAAAGAAGCTTGGACAGATGTTCTCCCCTTTACCCTGTAAGTTTCTCTCTAGCTGATGAACATGTAGTATATGCCCCTATTCACTGATGCACTGTGTTCAATGTTGGGGTCATGTTCCTCAAACAGGGCCACAGCTGCTTCACAAATATTGAAATGCCTCAACCAACACTTGTGTTGTCAAGACTTTACGAGGAGGAGCCTCGTCAATAGTGGGTGCTTCTTCTTCCTCTACCACTTTTTGTAGTTCCAATTCAATAAAGTCCTTTGTTAATTCTTCAGAATATGATGCCAGCAACTCATCAACACCCTCTGGTGCATTGTCTAAGCTGAGTTCTTTTCCCATTTCAGCAACATTTTTGGTCACCTCTTCAACAGTGTCTGTAAAGCCTTGGAAGTCAGACACAAGCTCAGGACACAATCTTCTCCAAACACCATTAAAATTTGATTGTTTGACTTCATTCCATGCCTCACCAATGTTCTTAACTGCTTTGTAAATGTTGAAACCCTTCCAGAATTTCTTCAGAGTTGGTTCACCTTCCTTCTCAGTTGCCCTGCTGGCCTGGGCAAATGTGTACCTAAGATTGTAGGCCTTGAAGGATGTAATTCTCCTCCGGTCCATGGGTTGCAACAATGAGGTGGTGTCGTGGGGCTGAAACACCACTTTGTTGTCAGGATGCATGTCATCAAAGATGGTTGGATGACCAGGAGCATAGTCGATGGTTAACAATGCTTTAAAGGCAAGATTGTTTTTGCTGCAATAATCCTGACACTCGGCACAAAATGATGATTAAACCAATCCTCAAAAATGTTCCTATTGACCCATGCCTTGTGATTGGATTTCCATATCACTCTGCGGAATGCCTTGGAATATCCCTTGAAAGCCCTGGGGTTTCTGAATGGTACATAAGCAAAGGTTTAAGTTTAAAGTCACCTGCAGCATTAGCACCGAGCAAAAGAATGAGCCTACCTTGAATAGCTTTGTACCCTGGCTGGATTTCTCCTCTTTGGCAAGGCAGGTTTTCCAAAAGAGCCCAGTTTCATCAACATTAAAAACTTACTGAGCACAATCCCCACCCCCTTCAATAATTTCAGCCAATGTCTCAGGAAAAGCATGAGCTGCCTCCTCATCAGCACTGGCAGCTTCACCTGATACCTTGATGTTATGCAAATTGGCCCTGGCTTTAAAATGCCTGCTACTTGCATTAAAAGGCTCAGCATTGAAACCCTCCCCCTGTTGCTTCTTTGTCATAAAGAGTCCTAGCCTTTTCCTGGATTATGCCTAAACTCAGGAGCACAGTGTTGATTTTGGCCCTCCAGCCAAATGACTAACAGTTTCTCAACCTGAGCAACAAGTCCAACATGCTGCTTAGTTATCACAGTTGGTTTCATGGGAGCTGAGCCCTTAGCATGTTCTTGAACTTGTAACTTGTCTTTCAGGATGGTCATGATTGTCGTTCAGGGGATATCCAAAGCTCTACCAATTTCAGTG
The DNA here is from genome assembly GCF_964194155.1 of Cetorhinus maximus. NCBI lineage: Eukaryota > Metazoa > Chordata > Chondrichthyes > Lamniformes > Cetorhinidae > Cetorhinus > Cetorhinus maximus. Next base: position 19,075,457 of record NC_135886.1, read on the forward strand.
TGCATCTCACTTTTATTGGACCTCTTATTTCCATTTTTGTTTCCATAGTAATTGTTCTACGTTTCTTAGAAGAAACATCACTGGCAGCAGATTTACGCTTTTCTGCCATTATTATGGCCAAGAAATGCTAAATTTTAAGAGAAAGTTCGGAAACACAATGCTTCACCATGTAAAAACGGCACTGGAACAGCAACTGAGCATCTTGAGTCAGGGAGATGAGAAGCACAGAACGTCAATGCGCATGTGTGAACGTTTGAACTTGGTCACTGACGTGCATCGTAAAGTCGAAACCAACGTGGGAAAGTCAAAACAGGGTGTCAATTTCTAAATATCGTGAGTGCCATTAATCATAACTCGAAAGTTGTAAAATCAAGGACTGCCTGTAGTATAAAGAGGGAAAGCAACAAGCAATAGGCCAGCCACAGCATAAAGTTGGTGCTGATGGGAACAACACCTTCAGGCAAATAAATTGGATAGCTTTCAACAAAAGGAACATGGTTTCATATCATTGAAGACAGTTGGATACCTAAATTGCTCTTTTGACCTTTAAACCTGTGTCCTTAAATAGGGACATGGGTTTCAAGTACTCTGAAGGAGGGTGCATCTCTGAGAACAGCTTGATAATCGCAATGACAGAGGCAATAAGCACCAGAGGAACAGCAACTGCAGCATCCAAAAGGGGGACAGACATCTAAAGGCCAAAGGGTTGCACACCACAAAAACCCCCTGCACAGATCTACAGACCAAAGCCCAGCTTCCTCAACCAGTCAGAGTCACGGTGCCTCCAAAGGTGCAGCTCTCATGTCAGGTAAAGTGATGGAAGGGACCATCGACAGTGCTATCAAGCGGCACTTGCTTAGCAATAACCTGCTCACTGATGCTCAGTTTGGGTTCCGCCAGGGCCGTTCAGCTCCTGACTTCATTACAACCTTGGGTCAAACATGGACAAAAGAGCTAAACTCCTGAGGTAAGATAAGAGTAACTGCCCTTGACATCAAGGCCGCAGTTGACAGAGTGTGATATCAAGGAGCCCTAGCAAAATTGGAATCAATGGGAATAAAGGGGAAAGCTCTTCACTGGGAGGAGTCATACCTAGCACAAAGGAAGATGGCTGTGGTTGTTGGAGGTCAGTCATCTCAGCTCCAGGACATCACTACAGGAGCTCCACAGGGTAGTGTCCTAGGCCCAACCATCTTCAGCTGCTTCATAAATGACCTTCCTTTCATCATAAGGTCAGAAGTGGGGATGTTCGCTGATGATTGCACAATGTTCAGCACCCTTCATGACTCCTCAGACACTGAAGCAGTCCATGTCCAAATGCAGCAAGACCTGGATGACATCCAGGCTTGGGCTGACAAGTGGCAAGTAACATTCACGCCACACAAGTGCCAGGCAATGACCATCTCCAACAAGAGAGAATCTAATCAATCGCCCCTTGACATTCAATGGCATTACCATTGCTGAATCCCCCACTACCAGGTTATTTTGGATCTGGTAATGTGTAATGAGGCAGGTTTAATAAATGATCTCAGAGTAAAAGATCCCCTAAGAAACATTGACCATAACATGGTAGAAATTAGCATTCAGTTTGAGAGTGAGAAATGTGGGTCGGAAACAACAGTGTCAAACTTAAATAAGGGTAATTACAAATGAGTGAGGGCAGAGTTGGCTGGAGTTTAGCAGAAAAGATGGTTGATAAACAATGGCAGACATTTAAGAAAATCGTTCATGACTCACAACAAAGATATATCTCAGTGAGGAAGAAGGATACTAGGAAGAGGGTAAACCAACCATGGTAACCAATGAAGTTAAGGATAGTATCAAATTGAAAGAAAAAATATACAATGTGGCAAAGATTAGACGTAAGCCAGAGGATTGGGAAAGTTTTAAAAATCAACAAAAGGAGACCAAAAAAATAATAAAGAGGGAGAAAATAAACTTTGAACGTAAACTAGCAAGTAATATAAAAACAGACAGTAAGAGCTTCTTTAAATGTATAAAAGGGAAGAGAGAGGCTAAAGTGAACATAGGCCCCTTAGAGAATGAGGCTAGGGAAATAATAATGGGGAACCAGGAAATGGCAGAGGAGTTGAATAAACACTTTGCATCAGTCTTCACGGTAGAAGACTCTAATAGCATACCAAAAATACTAAATAATCAAGGGCAAAAGGTGGGGAGGAAATAAATGCAATAACTATCACTAGAGAAAAAGTATTAGGGAAACTAATGGGGCTAAAGGCTAATAAATCCCCTGAACTGATGGGTTGCATCCTAGGATACTAAAGGAAGTAGCTACACAAATAGTGGATGCAGTGGTAGTAATCTTCCAAGAATCCTTAGATTCTGGAAACACCCCAGAGGATAGGAAAATTACCAATGTGACACCCTAATTCAAAAAGGGAGGGAGACAACAACAGGTAACTATTGGCCAGTTAGCTTAACATCCGTCTTTGGGAAATTGTTAGGGTCTATTATAAAGGATGTAATAGCAGAGCATTTAGAAATGCATAATATAATCAAGCAGAGTCAGCATAGCTTCATGAAAGGGAAATCATGCCTGACATGTTTATTAGAGTTCTTTGAGGAGGTAACAAGCAGGATAGATAAAGGGGAACCAGTAGATGTAATATATTTGGATTTCCAAAAGGCATTTGATAAGGTACCACACATAAGGCTACTCAATAAGATAAGAGCCCATGGTGTTGGGGGTGGTATATTAGCATGGATAGAGAATTGGGTAACTAATAGAAGACAGAGAGTTGGGATAAGGGGGGCATTTTCAGTATGGCAACCTGTAACTAGTGGAGTGCCATAGGGACCACTGCTGGGGCCACCATTATTTACAATATTTATTAATGACCTGGATGAAGGCAGTGAATGTACTATCGCCAAGTTTGCAGATGACCCAAAAATAGGTGGGAAGGCAAGTGGTGAGGATGACACAAAGAGTCCATAGAGGGATATAGACAGATTAAGTGAGTAGGAAAAAACTTGGCAATTGGAATATAATGTGGGAAAATGTGAGGTTATGCACTTTGGCAGGAAGAATAGAGGAGCTAAATATTATTCACATGGAGAAAGTCTGAAGGAAACTGCGACACAGAGGGATTTGGGGGTCCTCATGCATGAATCCCCAAAAGCTAGCAAACAAGTTCAGCAGGTAATAGGAAAGACAAATGGAATGTTGGCCTTTATTTCAAAAGGAATTGAGTGTAAAAATAGGGTAGTCTTACTAAAACTATACAAGACACTAGTTAGACCACACCTAGAATACTGTGAACAGTTTTGGTCCCCTTATCTAAGGAAAGATATACTGGCATTGGAGGCAGTCCAGAGAAGGTTCACTAGATTGATCCCATATATGGAGGGATTTTCTTATGAGGAGAGGTTGAGTAGGTTGGGCCTGTACACATTGGAGTTTAGAAGAAGTGACCTTATTGAAACATATAGGATTCTTAGGGGGCTTGACAGGGTAGATGCTGAGAGGTTGTTTCCCCTTGTGGGAGAGTCTAGGATCAGAGGGCATAATCTCAGAGTAAGGGGTCGCCCATTTAAGACAGAGATGAGGAGGAATTTCTTCTCTCAGAGGGTGGTGAATCTGTGGAATTCTTTACCGCAAAGGGCTGTAGAGGCTGGGTAATTAAGTGTATTCAAGGCTGAGATAGACAGATTTTTAATCAGTAAAGGAATCAAGGGCAATGGGGAAAAGGCAGGAAAGTGGAGTTGAGGATTATCAGATCAGCCATGATCTCATTGAACGGCGGAGCAGACTTGATGGGCCGAATGGCCTACTTCTTCTGCTATGTCTTATGGTCTTATATCAACATCCTGGGGGTTATCATTGACCAGAAACTGAACTAGGCTAGCCATGTAGATACTGTATCTACAAGACCAGGTCAGAGGCTAGGAATTCCATGGCGAGTAAGTCAACTCCTGATTCCCAAAGCCTGTCCACAACCTACAACGCATAAGTCAGGAGTGTGATTAAATACCTTCCACTTGCCTGGGTGAGAGCAGCTCCAACAACACTCAAGAAGCTTGACACCATCCAGGACAGAGCAGGCCGCATGATTGGCACTCCATCCATAAACATTCACAAGCTAACTGTGCAGCCTTGCAGTGTGGGTTAGGAGAGTGCCTTTCCCTGAGCTGAGAGCACAGCATGCAGTCCAATGGGCAAAGCTGCCGCCAATCGGTCGGGTGGAGTGGGGCGGAGATGGGTGGGGTTTCGGGCAGCCATGCGGCGCACTAATCTCTGACCATCCAAGTGGTGGCCAGCACTCTCTGGGATGCGCTAAGGGGCCTTCAGACTTAACCAAGAGAGATTCTTCGTATACCCAAGCTAACCCACACATCTCTCTTTTTCATCCTGCAGGTGGAGTACATCAGGATCATGGAGCCTGGTGACCTAGCTGTATGCCTCATGGCTTACAGAAAGCGAAGACGACTGAGGAGAGAGCGACTGAGGCGACTGCCTGCGCAGAGGGAGGAGCAGCACCCTCTGGAAGAAGGGGCAGTTGGGGCTCCCACACATGCCGCCCAAGAGCCACAATGAGCCGTCACTGGTTGGTGCCTAGCTAGCCCACTGGGTCTATAGATGCCGCCTTTCATTCCTGCAGATGACCGAGAATCAGTGTTGCTGAAGACTGCGAATGTCTAGGGAACTGGTCGGCCACACGTGCCAGCTACTGCAGCATTTGGCGCCACAAGGACATGGAGGGCATCCACTGCCAGTGGCCGGGAAAGTGAACACGGTGCTCAATTTCTATGCCAGTGGCTCCTTTCAGGGCTCCACAGGTGACCTCTGTGGGTTATCACAAGCCTCCACCCACAAATGCATCTATGAAGTCACGGATGCCATCTTTGTGAGGGCACACAACTTTGTGCCTTTTACCCAGGACCAGGACAGCCAAGATGCAAGACCGATTGGATTTTCCCAGACCTCAGGTTTCCCACAGGTGCAGCGTGCCATTAACTGTGCTCATGTGGTGCTCAGATCTCTGCTGCAACACGTGGTCAACTATGTCAAACGGACGGGATTCCATTCGCTGAATGTGCGGCTGGTGTGCAAGCACCACAAACGTATCCTGCAGGTCTGTGCATGGTTTCCAGGGAGTGTGCACGAATGATTCTCAGCTGGCCACAGATCCCTGAAGTCTTCCAGGGTCCACAGAAGCTGCAGGGATGGCTCCTCGGGGTCAAGGGCTACCCGTAGAGGATGTGGCTGATGACACTTGTGCGGCGGCCTCAGACTGCAGCAGAGTGAAGGTATAATGAGGCTCAAGCAGCAGCTCACAACATGGTGGAGCAAACCATCCGGATGCTAAAAATGAGGTTTGGTGCCTGGACCGGTCTGGTTGAGCCCTGCAGTATCGTCTACAGAGGGTGTCATGTATCGCCGTCATCTACTGTGTCCGTTACAACCTGGCGCTGCAGCGGGAAGAGGAGCTGGCTGAGAAGGCGATGGAGTAGCTGGAGGTCTCCTCCAATGAGGAGGATGCTGATGGGGATGAGGGTGAGGAGGTCCTCAAAGGCGATGATGATGGGGATGAGACCCTCGCTCTGGCCAGACAAGGCAGGAGCGCCCGGGAGGCCCTCATAAATGCTAGATTTGTGGTGGATGATGATGACGTTCAGTGAGGAGACACCATAGATCCTCACATTGCATCTGTGAATGTTTGACTCCAGTCTGGCTCATGGCAACGCACATACCCTCTGTGAGAATGCTTCTGTCGTGAGAACGCAGTGGAGGCCCTAATAGTCACTCGATTGCAGGAAGATGATGATGACATGCAGTGAGGACACTCCATAGATCTTCACATAGCCTCTGAGAATGTCTGACCCCTGTCTAGCCGAGGGCAGCTCACTTGCGCTTTGTGATCAGGGTCATATCATAGAGATACAACCGTGAAACTTTGAAAGCATCTGACCATTTGTCCGTCTTCAGCACCTGACCCCTTCAGCAATAGAGTCACTGGTCACAGATGCTGATGAGATGGCGGCCAGCCTCACCTTAAAGGTGCTGGGAGGACACAGAGAGAATGACAGAACTCTGTAGCGCCTGCCCACAACATCCTGGCAGCGGTGATAAGCACCATCGAGGCACAGGCATCACTTTGGTCTGAAGACTGCACACAACACAGGGAAGAGGCCCTGGACTGCAATCCCTGCCTTTATCTTATGCAGGAACCAAGGTTTCACATCTGAGTTATACGAACATTGCTCATCAGAACAAGGAGCAATAGACAGGGAGACATTCTTGGGGGTTTATTGACAATAGTGAACAGTATGGACAAGTGAAAAACACCTGTGCCCAGGCTGTGCAGCTAATTCTCCTTAACTGTCCTAACCCTGCCGCTACATCTTGGCGTTCCCCGGACATCCACGATGGAGGTGAAGGCAGCCTGCTGATTGCTGCGGACTGTCTGTGATGACCTTGGTGGGCGTCCTCTGGAGGGCTGAGACCTGGAGTGCCCCCGGCCTGCTTTTGGGGCCCTGCTGTGTAGCAGTGGTATCCTCCTTGGCCTGTGGAGCTGGTGCTGCTGAGGTCACAGGAAGAGGAGATTGGGATGGGCCAGACACTACAGGAGCCACCTGGATGGATGGCTCTGGGTTGTGGGGGGGGGGGGGGGGCGGGGGGGGGGCTACACCTGCTGATCCTTCTCCCTATGGGTGCCCAAGGGCACCTTGTTGCCTTCTTGAGGAGCAGGGATAGCTGGAGTGAGATCAAGCTGCCGGGCACCCATCTCGTGTACACACTGTTGGAAGCCAATTATGACGACAGCGATGGAGTTCAGCTTGCGCAGCAGTGCAGGAGCGAAGTCCTGGACCAAGGTCTCCATGGCGGCCACTATCCTGCCAGTGTTGACCTCGGTGCATTGACATGCTGGCGCTATCACCTCAGCCTAAAGGCGGACGGACCCCTCCATCGTGCCTTGCAATCTGAGGAGTGCAGCGGACATCCCTTCCTGATGTTCCCGAGCTTGTCTTTGCAGCTCCAGCAACTGAGACATGACTGGGTCCAGAGGCTCATCATCTGACTCGGACTCAGCAAATTTCTGGCCTCCAGCAGTCCTCTGAGTGCCGGACACTTGGGAAGCCCTTGCCACCACCTAGTGCGGATCAAACATTGTGATGTGCTCACCAGATTGTGATGCCAAGGCTACTGTAAAGCTAGGCCCCATGGAAGTGTGTGTCTCTGCGCTGGTGGAGGGTGTGGGTGAGCGCTGTGACGGGACTTCAAGGAAGGTGCCTCCAAATTCTTCTTCAGACTACTCTGGGTTACAGTCTTCAATGCAGACCAGCAAAGGTCTCCCATGTAGTGTTGGTGTGCTGCACCCTGCACAACCTGACACTGGAAAGAGGAGTGCAACTGGTGCCACAGGAATGTGTGGAGAAACCGGCTTCCTTGGAGGAGGAGGGAGATGACAGTGATAAAGGCTCAGCTAATCATGGATGATAGTGGTGATCTTGAGGAGCTATCACACTATCATCTAATCTGGATGGAGACCATCCAGAGGTGCCTCTGATGTGTTCTGCCATGCACCTGCATACCAGGGAAGCCCACAATGTTCTCATCCTGGCACATTTTAATTGCATCATGCATGTATCATGGCAGTTGTGCCATCCATTGCTTTGTCACTCACAATGTAGATGCGCACGTCGCCCCCCGCCCAGCCCCACCCCCCACAAACAAAGCTAAGCACTGCAAGGAGCTGTATGTAGATTACAATGCCCACATTGCATTGCCATGCAAGAGTCTCATGCCACTCCATTAATTTTGTGTGGGATGGACAATAAACAACACTTTTCAGGGAACATGCCTGTTTGAAATAAAAACTTATTGTTCTTCATTAACATTGAAAGATGTACCCCAAATGAATCCTTTTGTGCCACTAAAGTCTTTCCTTCATCCCTTTCCGTTACTTTGTGATCTTACCCCTGTGGCTGCAGCAGAGCTGGAAGCAGCCAGCACATTTCCAGGCTCTGATACATTAAATGTCCATGGCAGACGCCCTCTAGGTTGTCGAGCCCGTGAGGGCCCCAGCAAAGATTATTCCACCTGCGCTTGTGCAGTGACAGCGGCGGACATGGGGTTTGAAGACAGCTTTTGTGTTTCCGCTGGAGGTGCTACTGGGAAGGGCGGTGACCTGGGGACACCTTGATGAAAACCCCGATGCCATTATCCCTATCTACCTCTCCCTTCTCGGCTAACCAAAGTAGGGTGAGCACTTGGCTGCATGTGAATTTAGTGTTCCACCATCAAGGCAACAGTTTGATCAGTGCTCCTCAAGATCACCACTATCAGTGTACTTTCAAACACCAGGAAAGTGATGGAAGGTGTCATTAGCAATGCTATTATGGAGCACTTACTCACAAATAACCTGCTCACCGATGCTCAGTTTGAGTTCCGCCAGGACCACTTGGCTCCAAGACCTCATTATAGTCTTGGTCCAAGCATGGGCAAAATTGCTGAATTCTAGACACCAAGGCAGCATTTGTAGCGTCAAGGAACCCAAGTAAAATTTAAGTTAATTGGGATCTATGGCAAAACTCTAGCTGGAGTCATATCGAGCACAAAGGAAGATGGTTGTGGCTGTCAAAGGCCAAGCATCTCGGCTTCAGGGCATTGGTTCAGGAGTTCCTCAGGGTAGTACCCTAGGCCCAACCAGCTTCACCTGCTTCATAAATGACCTTCCCTCCATAAGGTCAGAAATGGGGATGTTAGCTAATGATTGCACAGGGTTCAGTTCTATTTGCAACTCCTTATATACTGAAGCAGCCCATGCCTGCTTGCAACGAGACCTGGACAATGTTCAGGTTTGGACTGATCAGTAGCAACTAACATACATGCCACACAAGTGCCAGGCAAAGACCATCACCAACAAGAAAGAATCTAACCATCTCCCGTTGACATTTAAGGGAACCACTGTTGCTGAGTCCCCACCATCAACATCCTGTAGCTAAAGAAGCAGACCAGAGAGTGGGTATTCTGTGGCAAGTAAGTCATCTGATTCCCCAAAGCCACTCCACCATTCACAAGGTGCAATTTAGGAGTTTGATGGAATGCTACCCTCTTGCCTGAATGAATGTCAGCTCCAACAACGCTCAAGAAGTTCAGCACCATCCAAGGCAAAGTAGCCCGCTTGATTGGCATCTCTTCCATCAACTTAAACACTAATTCACTTCACCAATGGCACACAGTGGCTGTCATGTGTACCATACCCAAGATGCACTGCAGCAACTTGCCAAGGCTTCCTCGCCAGCACCCTCCAAACTCACGACCTCTACCACCTAGAAGAACAAGGACAGCAAGCATATGGGAACAATACCACCTGCAAGTTCCCCTCCAAGTTTACACACCACCTTAATTTGGAATATATTACCATCTTCATTGAGTTAAGATCCTGGACATCTCTATTTAATATCACTACGGGCCTGTCTATAACCCATGGATAGCAGTGTTTCAAGAAGGTGGCTCAACATCACCTTGTCAAGGGCAATTAGGAATGGGCAATAAATGATAGTCTTACCAGCAATGTCCACATCTCATAAAGATATATAAAAAAAACCTTCTGCTCACCTGTCCCATTTAGACACTTGGGGCTGGATTGTCACTGGATTTTCATCAAGACAGGTAGCGAAGTTGAGAAATTCCCATCTTGGCAGACCCACCTTGGTTTAAAGGGCCCAGTTAGACCCAATTTCATTCCAGGGAGACGGGGTCGGGATTGCATCAGGCCCACCCACCCCAGAAGCAGATTTTCGGTGGCTGTGGAGGTGTGTGTGTTTGTGTGTGTGTGTGTGTGTGTGTGTGGAGGCGGGCTGGTTAAAAGGCCTGCCTCTGCTCTCTGGAATTTTGCCCCAGTTGTTTTAGAAGCTGTTAGGCTCTCGAGCCCTCACCTCTCAGATCTCCTCACCCACCACCCACCTCCCCATGTCCCTTTGCCACCTCCATACCAACTCATGCCCCCTCATCTGATGCCACTTCTATAGTCACTCATCCAGTATCCATCATGGGTGGACAACAGGAGGCATGTGGAGATGAAAATAAACTTCTAACACTCTAATACACCTCTTACTCATGCACACTTGATTTGGAAAAAAAAAACTCGCATTCAAGAAACCCATTCAAGGTTTTTAAATCTCCTCAAGTGGTTGATCTCCTATAGAAATGAACAAACTTCCGTTCAGACTCCACATCAAAGACAGCTTACCCCTTTAATAGTCTCTTTAAATTGTCAATCAAACTGTGAACTCAGGACCCCTGCTGAGATTATTGAAGCTTTTGAAACTCAGCCAAGCCTAGAGGAGAGCGGATCTGCTTGAGAAGGGCAGTGGCGGCGGGAGATAAAAGCCGGCGGAAGAGAGGGAGACCCAGCAAACGGACAGCGGACCTGTCTGAGAAGGGCAGCAGCGGCAGGAGATAAAAACCGGCGGCAGAGAGCCCCTTCAACCTGTTTCTACCTGTCAGAGCCAAAGTGTGGCGTCAAAGGAAAACAGGCAGGTGATTAGTGGGTATCTCTTCCATGCATCTTTTAATTGGCCAAGTGGTTTAAATCAGAATACGTTATTACAGCTTAAAGTACAGTTAAGAAATTCACTTTAAAAATATTTAACATCCAAATTAATTAATTAAATAGATAGAGATGGCTGGGCAGGTGATGTGTTGCAGCTGTAGTATGTGGGAGCTGGTGGATGGCTGTGGGATCCACGGTGACCACATCTGCAGCAAGTGTTGGCTGCTCGAGGAACTTGGGCTCAGAGTCGATGAGCTGGAGTCCGAGCTGCGGACACTGCGACACATCAGGGAGGGGGGAGAGTTACCTGGACGCTGTGTTTCAGGAGGCAGTCACACCCCTTAGATTAATTACATCAAATTTGGACCATGGTCAGGAACAGGAGGGTGTGACTGTGAGTGAGGCAGCTATGGGGATCCAGAATTTAGCTTTGGAGCAGCCTCAGCCAGTGCCCTTGTCTAATAGGTATGAAGTTCTTGCTCCCAGTGTGGACGAGGGCACCGACTGAAGAGAGGGCGAGCGAACTGACCACAGCACCATGGTACAGAATGCCATTCAAGTGGGGGGTGAAAAGAGAAATGTAGCTGTAATAGGGGATAGCACAGTTTGGGGAATAGATACAGTTTTCTGCAGCAAAGACAGAAAGTCCCGAAAGCTGTGTTGCCTACCTGATGCTAAGGTTAAGGACATCTCTTCCGAGCTGGAGAGGAAGTTGGAGTGGGAGGGGAAGGATCTGGTTGTCATGGTCCATGTAGGTACCAACAGCATAGGTAGGACTAAGAAAGGGGCTTTGCTGAGGGACTATAAGCAGCTCGGGGCTAAATTAAAAAGCAGAACCACAAGGATAATAATCTCCGGATTACTACCTGAGCCACATGCAAATTGACATAGGATAAATAAGATTAGAGAGGTAAATGTGTGGCTCAAAGATTGGTGTGGGAGAAATGGGTTCCAATTCATGGGGCACTGGCACCCATACTGGGGAAGGAGGAAGCTGTTCCATTGGGATGGGCTTCATTTGAACCATGCTGGGACCAGTGCCCTGGCAAATCGTATAACTAGGGTTGTAGATAGAACTTTAAACTAATTAGTGCAGAGAAGTTTGAAGGGAAGTTTATAAAATCAAAAAGAAACAAGAGAGCAGAGGTGCAGGGTAGTGAAGAGGTGAACGATAATCAAAATGTGACAGAAAGGGGCAGAAAATATAAGCAGAAAAGTGCAGCAGAAATTAGAACCAGAAGGAGTAATAATGGTAAAAAGTCAAAGCTTAAGGCTCTTTATCTGAATGCACACAGCATTTGTAACAAGATAGATGAGTTGATGGCACAAATAGAAATAAATGAATATAACTTGATGCTAAAACAGAGACGTGTTGCAGGTGACCAAGACCGGGAGCTCAATATTCAAGGGTATTCGACATTCTGGAAAAATAGGCAAAAAGGAAAAGGAGGTGGAGTAGCTTTGATAATAAAGGAAGGTATCAGTGCGGTGGTGAGTAGTGATAAAGGTGCAATAGATGGTGATGTGGAATCAGTTTGGGTGGAAATAAGGAATAGCAAGGGGAAGAAGTCACGGGTGGAAGTCGTCTATAGGCCCCCGGAGTTGCCTCACTATAGGACAAAGAATAAATCAGGAAATAATGGAGGTGTGTAAGAAGGGTGCTACAATTGTCATGGGTGATTTTAATCTGCATATTAACTGGGCAAATCAGATTGGCAGGGGTAACATGGAAGATGAATTTGTAGAGTGCATCAGGGATTGTTTCTTGGAGTAATATGATGCAGAACCTACCCTGGATCAGGCCGCCGCCGGAGGTCCCCAGCATCACAGATGCCAGTCTTTAGCCAATTAGATTCACTCCTCATGATATCAAGAAATGGCTGAAGGCACTGGATACTGCAAAGGCTATGGGCCCTGACAATATTCTGGCAATAGTACTGAAGACTTGTGCTCCAGAACTTGCCGCGCCCCTAGCCAAGCTGTTCCAGTACAGCTACAACACTGGCATCTACCCAGCTATGTGGAAAATTGCCGGGGTACGTCCTGTATACAAAAAGCAGGACAATCCAACCCGGCCAATTACCGCCCCATCAGCCTACTCTCCATCATCAGTAAAATAATGGAAGGGGTCGTCAACAGTGCTATCAAGCGGCACTTGCTTAGCAGTAACCTGCTCACTGACACTCAGTTTGGGTTCCACTAGGGCCACTCAGCTCCTGACCTCATTATAGCCTTGGTTCAAACATGGACAAAAGAGCTGAAGTCCCGAGGTGAGGTGAGAGTGACTGCCCTTGATAGGAGTGAAAGCCGCAGTTGATAGAGTGTGGCATCGAGGAGCCCTAGCAAAACTGGAGTCAATGGGAATCAGGGGGAATACTCTCCACTGGTTAGATTCATACGTAGCACAAAGGAAGATGGTTGTGGTTATTGGAGCCTCAGCTCCAGGACATCACTGCAGGAGTTCCTCAGGGTAGCGTCCTCGGCCCAACCATCTTCAGCTGCTCCACCAATGACCTCCCTTCCATCGTAAGATCAGAAGTCGGGATATTCGCTGATGATTGCACAATGTTAAGCACCATTCACAACTCCTCAGTTACTGAAGCAGTCCATGTCTAAATGCAGCAAGACCTGGACAATATCCAGGCTTGGGCTGACAAGTGGCAAGTAACATTTGTGCCACACAAGTGTCAGGCAATGACCATCTGCAACAAGAGAAAATCTAACCTTTGTCCCTTGATGTTCAATGGCATTACCATCACTGAATTCCCCACTATCAACATCCTGGGTGTTACCATTGACCAGAAATTGAACTGGACTAGCCATATAAATACTGTGGCTACAATAGCAGGTCAGACGCTATGTGATGAGTAACTCACCTCCTGAATCCCTAAAGCCTGTTCACCATCTACAAATCATAAGTCAGGAGTGTGGTGGAAGGCTCTCCACTTGCCTGGATGAGTGCAGATCCCACAACACTTAAGAAGACTGACTCTGTCCAGGACAAAGCAGCTCACTTGATTGGTACCACATCCACAAACATTCACTCCCTCCACCACCATCGCTAAGTAGCTGCAGTGTGTACCATCTACAAGATGCACTGCAGGAATTCAGCAAGGCTCTTTCGACAGCACCTTCCAAACCCACGGCCACTAACATCTAGAAGGACAAGGACAGCAGATATATGGGAACACCACCACCTGGAATTTCCTCTCCAAGTCACTCACCATCCTGATTTGGAAATATATCATTGTTCCTTCCTAATAACACTGTAGGTGTACCTACGCCACATGGATTGCAGCAGTTCAAGAAGGCAGCTCACCACCACCTTCTCAAGGGCAATTAGGGATGGGCAATAAATGCTGACCCGGCCAGCGAAGGCCACATCCCATGAATGAATAAAAAAAGAGGCTACTTTAGATCTAGTAATATGTAATGAGGTGGGATTAATAAGAGATATTGTAGTTAAGGATCCTCTGGGGGTAGCGATCACAACATGGTAGAATTTCAAATTCAGTTTGAGGGTGAGCAACTCGGGCCTCAAACTAGTGTCCTCAACTTAAATAAGAGCAATTACAAAGGTATGAGGAAAGAGTTGTCTAAAGCGGTCTGGGAAAATAGACTAAGGGGAAGGTCAGTGGCAGACATTTAGGCCAGGATTTCCCGACCCCGTCGTGGGCAGGACCACTGTGGGCGAGGCGGCACCCCAGCCAGAAGTCCATTGACTTGTGGTGGGACCAGAAGATCCTGACGGCGGGCGGGTGTGGAAAATCCCGCCCTGAAGTGGATATTTCATAATGCTCAGCAAAAATTTACCCCGGTCAAAAAGAAGGATTCGATGAAAAGGATGAACCACCCGTGGTTAGCAAAGGCGGTCAAGGAAAGTATCCAATCAAAAACTAAGGCATCAAAGTGGCGAAAACTAGTGGTAGGCTAGAGGATGGGAATTTCTTAGAAACTAGCAAATGATGACTAAAAGAGGGAGCAAATTGATTATGAAAGTAAATTGGCAAGAAATATATAAACAACCAGCAAGAGCTTCTGCAGGTATATAAAAAGAGAGTGCTAAAGTGAGCAAGGGATCCTTGGAGAATGCAACTGGAGAATTGATAACAGAAAACAGGGAAATGGCAGATAATTTAAACTTATATTTTGCATTGGTCTTCACGGTGGAGGACACTATAAACATTCCAAAGGTATTGGATAAGCTCGGAGCTAATGGGAGAAAAAATCTTCTAACAGTCTCTATCACTAAGAACAAGTACTTGACAAATTAATGGGGCTAAAGACAGACATGTCGCCAGGACCTGATGGCCTGCATCCAAGGGTTTTAAAGTAAGTGGCTGCAGAGATAGTGGAGGCATTGGTTGAAATGTTCCAGAACTCACTGGATTCCGGGAGGGTCCCAGTGGATTGGAAAACTGCTAATGTGACACCCCTGTTCAAGAAGGGAGGGAGACAAAAAGCAGGAAACTATAGGCCAGTCAGCCTAACATTGGGAAAATGCTAGAGTCCATTATTAAGGAAGAAATAGCAGGGCATTTAGAAAAGCTTAACGCAATCAAAGAGTCAACATGGTTTTGTGAAAGCGAAATCATGTTTGACAAATCTGTTAGATCTTCTTTGAGGATGTAACAAGCAGCGTTGATAAAGGGAAACCGGTAGATGTTGTGTATTTGGATTTCCAGAAGGCATTCGATAAGGTAAAGGTTATTGCACAAGATAGGAGCTCACAGTATTGGGGGTAATGTATTAGCATGGATTGAGGATTGGTTAACACACAGAAGACAGAGAGTCGGGATTAATGGAAAGATTAATCTTTTCAGGTTGGAAAGACATAACTAGTGAAGTGCCACAAGGATCAATCCCAGTGCCTCAATTAATGACTTGGAGGAGGTGGCAGAGTGTAATGTATCCAAATTTGCTGATGTTACAAAATTAGGTGGGAGGACATGTTGTGATGTGGACATAAGGAATCTGCATGGGGATATAGATAGGTTGAGTGAGTGGGCAAAAACTTGGCAGATGGAGTTTAATGTCAGAAAGTGCGAGGTCATGCACATTGGTAGGAAGAATCAAAAGGCAGACTATTATTTAAATGGACAGAAACTCCAAAAAAGTGCAGCACAGAGGGATCTGGATGTTCTTGTGCAAGAAACACAAAAAGTTAGCATGTAGGTGCAGCAAATAATTAAGAAGGCAAATGGAATTTTGGCCTGTATTGCTAGGGAGTTGGAGTTTAAGAATAGGGAGGTCTTGTTACAACTGTGCAGGGTGTTGGTGAGGCCGCACCTGGAGCACTGTGTACAGTTTTGGTCCCCGTATTTAAGAAAGGTTATCCTGGCATTGGAGGCAGTTCAAAAGAGATTCACTAGGCTGATTCCTGGGATGAAGGGGTTGACTTATCAAGAACGGATAAACAGGTTAGGCCTTTATTCATTAGAGTTTAAAAGAATGAGGGATGATCTTGTTGAAACGTACAAGATTCTGAGCGGGCTTGACAGGGTAGGTCTTGAGAAGATGTTTCCACTAATGGGGGAATCTCAAACTAGGGGACATAGTTACAGAATAAGGGAACACTCATTTAAAACTGAGATGAGAAGGAATTTCTTCTCTCAGAGGGTAGTGAATGCCTGGAATTCTCTTCCCCAGAGGCTGTGGAGGTTAGATCACTGAGAATATTTCAAGAGGAGGTAGATAGATTTTTGAAATATCAGGGAGTTGAGGGCTATGCGGAGCTGGCATGAAAGAGGGGTTGAGGCCTGGGGCAGATCAGCCATGATCTTATTGAATGGTGGGGTAGGTTTGAGGAGCTAAATGGCCTACTCCTGCTCCTATTTCTTATGTTCTTATGTTCCTAAGCATTCATAATGACTTAATAATAGCCCTTTGGGAAAATGTCAATGAAGAACTCTACTGAAACTGCATGACAAGGTGATACTGTTTATTTCAAATCTACACCAAATGGCTTGTCAATGAAAGCAGTCCAGCAGCGGGTTTTTTTTTAACTCCCACTGGCAATGTAAACCCATTTTTTTCCGGCTTAAAGCTTAGGGGACTTAACAAAGCTTCAGACCATGAGACAAACAGACCTTACCCACCCTTTGAGGGTGTTAACGCCTGATCCATAAATTAGTAACTGCCCACTGTTCTTAAGGCCCTTGCAACAGTCAAAATGAGGTCTGTTTGAACTCAGCACTAAGTTCAAAAGACCCCCCTGAGTTCGAGTTTCCCTCCTGTGTGAATCACACCCTGCCCCCTTCCCCCGCTTGCAAAAATTGGATCTGTCGGAAATGGGGCTGGGCCTTCTGCAAGCAGGTCCTGCCCGTCATTTTTTTTAGAGGTCTGCTGAATCTTCTCAATCCACAAAATTCTGGCCTTGACCTTCCAAGGAATACGTGGCCTCCTTTATCCTCTTGGTTGTTATATTCCCTTTCATGAGTTCCTTTAAAATCCTCCTTATAGTTTAGCTCCTTTATATTTTGGTATTCTGCATTTTTGCATTCTTTCTTCCATTTCATGTTTCCTTCCATTTCCTCTTGTCTTTCATTGTTGCATTTTTTCTGTTTTCTCTATCTCCTTTGTATTTTCTATTTCACTACATTCTGATTTTGGAGTGAATTCAACCACTGTGAAACTCTTTTGAGTTATCAACAGTCACAGATTGCAACTCTTTTCGAGTACAATCACAGTTCTTGGTTTCCGGGAGTGGGACATGAGCCCACAACCCTCTGATTCAAAGGCGAGGGTGCTATGAACTGAGCCACAGCTGACACCACTGTGAAGACGGAGATAGATTTTGTCTTGTTAAGGATATCAAGGGATATGGAGCACCGCTGTGAAAAGGAACTGAGGTGTCGATCAGCCATCAGCTATTTGAATGGTCGAACAGGTGCGAGGGACTGAATTGGACTATTCCTGTTCCTAATGTTACTATGATTTAATTGGCCTAAACCAGGCAAGATAACAGCAACAGGAAACCTTGGAAGCCATTCTGGTGAGGTTAGCAGCCAGAGATATATGGAGCTGAGATGATAATGATTGTAAATGGACGGAGACCTGAAGCTGAGCCACAATGACAGCAATAAGTGTTGGAATCCTGGTGACCAACCCTGTAACTAACCCACATTCAGAAGAATCGCCTTTTTATAATCATAGCTTTCGTTTCCTTACTGAATGTAGTAACTTTTGTAGAAAACACAGCAAGTGATGGGCGCATGCCAACCAAAGCTTCCAAAGTGGGTAGTCAATCAACTTTACATCTATATAGCACCTTTAACTTAAGAATGCCTCCTGTGGTCTTACACAGACCTTTGAGGGAAAAACAGATACAGAAGACAAAAAAAAGGTTCACATTTCTATAATGCTTTTCACAGCCATCAGACATCTCAAAGCACTTACAGCCAATAAAGCACTTCTGACGTATAGACACTGTTGTAATATAGGAAACATGGCAACCAATATGCGATCAGCAAACTCTCACAAACATTAACGTGATAATAACCAGATCATCTTTTTTGTGATGTTTATTGAGGGATAAATATTGGCCAGTTCACAGCCCCCACTGCTCTTCTTCGAAATAGCATCAAGGGATTTTTTATCCACCCAAGCAGGCATATGGGGCCTGCATTTAATGTCTCATCTGAAATGCAGCACGTCTGACAGTGTGGCATTCCCTCAGTGCTGCACTGGAATGTCAGTCTTGAATTTTGTGCTCAAGCCCTGACATGGGACTTGAACTCAAAATTTTGTGATTTAGAGGCTAGGAAGAAATAGCAGGGCATTTAGAAAAGCTTAACACAACCTATGCTACCAACTGAGCCATGGCTGGCACACGTACCAAGGCACTGAATAGCTCATTACAGTCACCAGGTTTGAAAATCCTGATACACAGTTCAGTGCTCAAATTCTTCAAACCATCTCCAAAGCATTTGGTATGGCCTAAACAAATTCACAACCAACTTAGCTACTCCTCATAGCTTCAGTGCTGGGCTGAATCTTCATCCTGATGAAACTGTTCTCAGGTTGGATGACCTACTTCCGAGTCTAAATGAATGATGTTCAGAGGGAATGGATTGAGATTGAGATAGTAAAGTTGGCAAACAACTGACTGGAAAAGCTGAAACTTTAAGTGGGTCTACCTGTAATATCTGTAACTGTGGTCAGGACTTTCCCCAGGCCTATCAGTCTTTCTGACTTCCAGTGTCAGTTGTTTTTTTTTATCTAAAAATAATGCAATGTCTTACTGTGAAAACAACCCCAGCCCTATTCATTTTCCAAGCCATATCACTGATTTCATGAAAAGCTTAATGTTTCCAATGATCTGACATTGGCAATATTGTTTTCACATACCTCGGTACCCCACATTGTCAATCTACTCAATGATATTTATGGTTGAATATTGGAGGTAAAATGCATGTAATTTGTACATTATTGTTCTTCATGGACTTTCTATGCTTATCCAGAAGTAGCTGTAAATCAGGAATTGGAAGGGAGGGAGGAACTCAGGGAAAATTACAATCACTAGGAAAGTGGTAATGAGCAAATTGTTGGAGCTGTAGGCTGAAAAGTTCTTGGGTCCTGATGGACTTCATCCTAGGGCCTTGAAAGAAGTGGCTAGTGAAATAGTTGATGCATTGATTTTAATTTTCCAAAATTCCCTAGATTCGGGGAAGGTCCCATTAGATTGGAAAATAGGGAACGTAACTCCTTTATTCAAAGAGGGAGAGAGACAGAAAGCAGGAAACAACAGGCCAGTTAGCATAGCATCTGTCTTAGGGAAAATGTTAGAAGCTATTATTAAAGACGTTAAAGCAGGGCACTTAGATAAATTCAAGGTAATCAGGCAGAGGCAATGTGGTTTTGTTAAAGGGGAATCATATTTAACCAGTTTACTGGAATTCTTTGAAGAAGTAACATGTGCTATGGATAAAGAGGAACTGATGGATGTACTGTATTTAGATTTCCAGAATGCAGTTGATAAGGTGCCACATCAAAGGTTATTGCAGGAAATAAATGCTCATGGTATAGGGGTTAACATATTGGCATGGATATAAGCTTGGCTTGCTACCAGGAAACAGAGAGTAGGCATAAAAAGGAACATTTTCTGGTTGGCAAGATGCAACAAGTGGTGTGCCACAGGGCTCAGTGCTGGGGGTTCAACTTTTTATACTTTATATAAAGGATTTGGATGTAGGGACCAAAAGCATGGTTGCTAAATTTGCTGACGATACAAAGATAGGTGGGAAAGTAAGTTGTGAAGAGGGCATTAGGAGGTTATGAAAGGATATAGGTTAAGTGAGTGGACAAAAATCTGGCAAATGGAATATAATGTGGGAAAATGTGAAATTGTCCATTTTGGCAGGAAAAATAAAAAAGAGGCATATTATCTAAATGGTGATAGATTGCAGAGCTCTGAGATGTGGAGGGATCTGAAGGTCCTAGTGCATAAATCGTAAAAGGCTAGTTTGCAGGTATAGCAAATAATTAAGAAAGCTAAGTGAATGTTATCATTTATTGTAAGGGGAATTGAATACAAAAGTAGAGGGATTATGCTTTAGTTATACAGGGCATTGGCAAGACCACATCTAGAGTACTGTGTATAGTATTGGTCTCCTTATTTAAGGAAGGATATAAATGCATTAGAAGCAGTTCAGAGAAGGTTTACTAAATTAATACCTGGAATAGTTGTGTTGTCTTATGAGGAAAGGCTTGTATCTGCTGGAGTTTAGAAGAGTAAGAGGCGACTTGATTGAAACATGTAAGATCCTGAGGGATCTTGACAGGGTGGATGTGGAAAGGATGTTTCCTCTTGTGGGAGAATCTAGTACTAGGGGCCACTGTTTAAAAATAAGGAGCTGCCCATTAGGACAGAGATTAGGAGAATTTTTTTTTCTCAGACGGTTGTGAATCTTTGGAACTCTCTTCCTCAAAAGGCAGTAGAAGCAGAGTCTTTAAATATTTTTAAGGCAGAGGTAGATAGATTCTTGATATGCAAGGGGGTGAAAGGTTATCATGGGTAGGTGGGTATGTGGAGTTGAGGTTACAATCAGATCAGCCTTGATCTCATTGAATGGCAGAGCAGGCTCGAAGGGTCAAGTGTCCTACTCCTGCTCCTCATTCATATGTTCATATATTCATATTCAACCTTGTTTCCTTTGTGCTGATCATTGGAAATATCTACAAGAGTGTGCAGGTACTGGGCCTTCCTCTTTTCCTTCATAAGCCTGGACCAGCAAGGAGAAAACACCTAGCCCTCAAAAAATAAAGATTACATAAACCTGTGGAATTTGGGTGCAATGCGATTTTAGAAACATATGAATGTTCTTTCACAAAAGGAACACGCTACATTGCTAAACATGTTGCAAGGCCATGTTGCATGGTGGTCAGAACTGGTTGTCTCTACTTCATCTCCATCCCTCACTTGCGTAACTGCAGCAGTTTTCTTTCTTACCACACTTGGATGTCAACATTAAGACTCCTGCTATGTCAGGTGAAGGGTGTGGAAGCAGTTTATGGGCAGAATTTTCTGCCTGTCGGGCGGGCGGGCCTGACCCAATCTCCAGCTAGCGGGGAGCTGATCCCCGCCGGAGAAGTGGGCCGTGCCGCCATTTTACGTAGGTGGGCCAATTAAGGCCCACCCAGCATGACGTCTGGCGGGAAGCGCTATGCGTTTCCTGTGCGGGCGGGGGGGTTTCCCCAAATGCGAGAGTGCATTCTTTTGAGCATGCGCACGAATGAGCGCACATCTCCCTGAGGCAAAGTGCAGCCTCAGGGAGATCGCTTCCACTTTGAAAAAGATTAAAAATAGAGAGAAAAAAATTCCCTAACATGAGGGGGACATGTCACATGAGATGGGACATGTTCATAATTTACACTATAACTTTATTAAAGTTTTTAAAACCCTGCATGAAACCTCATCCCACCACTGGATGAGGTTTCATGTTTTCTCTATTTGCTGCCGGGGCTCCTGGCCTGCCCGCCAACCTTAAGGGTGGACAGGCAGGTCATTTAATTGTTTAAATGATCCTGTCAATGGCCTCAATTGGCCATTGACAGGTCAGCGGGCCCGCAGCTGATTTTGCTGCGCCCCCGCCTTCCTGAAAATTTAAATGGGGTGGGATGATGTTGGGGGTTCCGCCCCCTGCTCGCCGATGGTAAAATTCTGCCCTATGTTGGTTTTGTGCCACATTAATGCCACTGGATCCCAGTGCATGGGCTACACTCATCGGCTGGTAGCCCAAAGTAAACGCATTCAATTTACTATGGCCAGCCACTAGGCAAGGGATGTGAATGCCCAGAGAATGACATTATGAACCTGGTAGCATGTATCACAACCTCAGAATGTCGCAAAGTGCCCTGCAACCAATGAAGTACTTTTTTGAAGTGTAGTCACTGTTTTAGAATTAGGAAACTTGGTAGTTAATTTGCGCACAGCAAGCTCCCACAAACAGCAGGGTGATAATGACCAGACAATCTATTTTTTGTGATGTTGATTGAGGGATAAATGTTGTCCAGGACACCGAGAGATAATACCCCTGCTTTCCTTCAAAATAGTGCCATTGGATCTACATCTGCCCAAGCAGGCAAATGGAGCCTTATTTTAAAGTGTCATCCAAATGATGGCACCTCCAACAGTTCAATGCTGTGTCAGTACTACATTCTAGGACAGCCTTGATTTTTGTGCTCAAGTCCTGCAGTGGAACTTGAATCCGGAACATTGTGATTCAAAGGTGATTGTGCTGCCAATTGAACCATGGATGATACTGAAAATGTTCAATGACCTCACTGGGGTGGTCAAGGTGAGTGAATGCATCTGCACATCACTTTTCACACCTAGCACACAACCCACCTCTCACACTGCTGGAAGCACCTCATCTCTATAACTCACCAAGTCGCCCACCCTGACACACAGGACTCACCATCAACATCCTTACACTGCAACTCACACATACACACCTCCCAATCATGCCAGTTGCACATACCTCAACTATCAACCAAACACACTGTCACACAGTCACTGACATTCTGCGCCCCCTCTTGCAGGAGAGGGTGGCGCAGAAGAGGAAGATGAGTAGCAAAGGACCTCAAATGAACCATCTCCTCATTGCCTTCAAGGAGATAATCCCCAGGGTCACGGGGCACCAGAGAATGAAGCCAGCATTGCTGAAGCCATCATGGATGACGGTGAGTTGCTGACTTCCACAACTTCTCTACTAACCCCTCACCCTAGTCCTGAAAGACCATTTGTGTTGTTTGCTTAATCCTCCCTGGAGCCTGGTTAACTGCAGACACAGGCAGTGATTGTGAAGAATACTAAAAGAAGTACTGTATCATTTTCCAAAGATTCCCATTTCATTTGCATTGCGTACATGACTATTACCTGATTTTTTTTCTCTTCATTCATGGGCTGTGGGCATCACTGGCTAGGCCAGCATTTATTGACCATTCCTAATTGCCCTTGTTATCCAATTAAAAAATGCAATTTTGCTTGTGATGTATTATTGAAAAGAACAAGAAAATATCTACTTTTCTCTGAGTTTTCCCCCATTTGTGTTGGGTATTTAATGTTGTGCAATGTTGGGAATTCAGATAAAAGTAGCGTGTAATTACTGCATGGCCATAAATGTAATATTTCCAAGGATGGTATTGACAAAAAACTTGATGGAAATGTGAGTTGTGAGGAGGATGCAAAGAGGCTTAAAGGATATTTAGACAGACTAAGCTAGTGGGCAAGAACATGGCAGATGGAATATAATGTGGAAAAATGTGCAGTTATCCACTTTGGTAGGAGAAACAGAAATGTAGGGTATTTTTTAAATCGGGAGAGATTGGGAAGTGTTGGCGTTCAAAGGGACCTCGGTGTCCTTGTTCATGAGTCACTGAAGGCTACATGAAGGTGTAACAAGCAATTAAGAAGACAAATGGTATGTTAGCCTTTATTGCAAGAGGATTTGCGTATAGGAGTAAAGAAGTCTTGCTGCATTTGAATAGAGCCTTGGTGGGACCACACCTGGAATATTGTGTGCTGTTTTGGTCTCCTTACCTAAGGAAAGATATACTGGCCATAGAGCGAGTGCAATGAAGGCTCACCAGACCAATCCCTGCGATGGCAGGATTGTCCTATGAGGACTCAGCTTGAATTCTCTAGAGTTTAGAAGAATGAGAGGTGATATCATTGAAGTGTACAAAATTCTTACAGGTCTCGGCAGGATAGATGCAGGAAGGATGCTTCCCCTGGTTGGGGATATCTAGAACCAGGGACACAGTCTCAGAATAAGAGGCAGGCCACTTAGGACCGAGATGAGGAGAAATTTCTTCTGTCAAAAGTTGGTTAATCTTTGGAATTCTCGACCCCAGCAGACTGTATAGACACAGTCATTGAGTATGCTCAAGACTGAGGTGGATAGACTTCTAGATAACAATGACATCAAGGGAAAGGCTGGGATAGTGCAGGAGTATGGCATTGAGATAGAAGATCCGCCATGGCCTAGTTAAATGGTGGAGCAGGCCCCAGTTGCTGAAAGGCCTACTCCTGCTCCTATATTCCGATGTTTAACACAATGCAAAATATAAGGTCTGAGAAAGATCAGTTGCATAAACCGGGTAGTTTAATAGCAGCAACAATCTCACAATCATTTAAAAAACTATTGGATGCCGTAATGGGCAGACTTTATGTTCATTTTAGACAGATTAACTATGATTGCCTTCCTCATCCATAATTATCTTAATTTATGGGCTGTTCATAAAATAGATTCTGCTCAAGAGAACACAGCAAAAATTTCAGACTGATGGAAGGAGGGTGAGGAAACTGACAAATACTCGCACACTCTGACTCCTGCATTAAAAATTGCTTTGAGACAAATATTTTGATGAATCTAATTACACACAAAGTTACAACATGACATGATATTCATCACATCGTGTGATCTCATTATGACTAGGTCTACCTCTCCTTCCCTACGTATTGCTGTTGTTGTGTGCCATTCAAGAAATTTGCAGCATGACTTCCACTCATCGTCAATTGTATAGATTCTTTCGCCCTACATAGCGAGTAACAAGTTGGATGACCTGCTTTTAGTTTTTTTTGCAACAGTGATGTGTAACTACCGATTCATACCAACTTCGTGGGCAACATTTCACCCCCGTCACGGGGGATATGTGGGAGCAGGCGCCAGTGGGTGGGTTCCCGATCGGTGCCCCCAGTTGGTGGCGCACTGCCATTTTACATGGGCGGGCCAATTAAAGACTGCCCGGCGTGACGTCCGCCCGGAAGCGCTATAAGTTTCCTGTGCAGGTGGGGGGCGATTCCCTGAGCCAGGAGTGTGCTCTTACGCGTATGCGCACGAAAGAGCGCACAGATCTCCCTGAGGCAAAGTGCTGCCTCAGGGAGATCAGCTCTGGTTTGAAAATTTCAATAACGAAGGGGAAAAACATTACTGACATGTCCACTCATGTGCCACTGCCACATGAGTTGGGACACGTCAATTCCTTTTATTTAAACATTTTATAAAAATTTTAATACCCTCATGAAACCTCATCCCGCCCGTGGTTGAGGTTTCATGTTTCTTCAGTAGCCTGCCTGGGCTGCCGGCCTGCCCGCCAACCTTTAGACTGGATGGGCTGGTCCATTAATCACGTTAATGGCCTTAATAGGCCTTTGACAGTTCGGCGGCTGCGCACCCGCCGAACTGAAAATCTAAATGACGGGGGGTGACGACCCCCCCACTCGCCGAACAGAAGATTCTGCCCCATGATTCATTCATTAAGAGTGTTTAGTGTGATGGCTGAAACAGTCCTGTCAATTGAAAACATTATCTTTGCTTTAGCTTTGTTGTAAATCTAGAGAGAGGGAGAGTACGTGAAAAATGGCAGTTCACATTCTCTACATTTGTCACAATCACCAGTGAAGGTAAGTATTAAAGCTTTCAATGTTTTACTTCAAGCCAAATTCCCCCCAAACATGATGAATATGTTGGTATACTAACTTACTCACTCCTGACTAATTCACATGTTTCTTTGTCACACATGAATGATGACGTTGTTCTTATTCATTGAATAAAGAGAGAATTCCAGTTCTCAATTGTGCATTCCCATTCCTTGAGAGTGTGTTAAATCTGACAGCATAAAAATATAAAGCTCCTCTCATCTTGAGCAATGAAAGGAATTGTGGCTTTATGGAGCTCCATGAACACAAAAGCCTTCTAAAAGAACTCTATTGATCCCAAATAGTGCAAAAAAATGATTTAATGTTATGAATAGAAGCTTGGAGAGTTACGTAAATAACACAAATTTTATGAACATTAACTCACCAGACATTTCCTCACTTGTGCTGGTGTAGGTGTGGTGAGTCAGAAAGGACAAATTTCGTGGTTAGTTATATAACTCTGTCTGAATCTTTGGAGTTAAAAATTTGAATAATTTAAAAGATCATCAAATTTGATAAACTATTACTCTTTAACAATGGAAAATGTCTGAAAATAACCTACAGAGAAAAAAATCCCTATACATATTTTTTTGTCAAATTCGCTTTCGGTCAGATTAGAAAATGCATACAAACTTCCTGGTTTCTTTAAAAAAAATTATGAAAAATTAGGTCTGGGGTGAAAATATATGTGGGACAGGCCAGAATAATCTACAATTCGGTTACCAGAAAACAGCCAATGATAAGGCAGCCTTGTTTTAAAGTTTTATATCGTGTGAATGTGTTTCTTCAACAAAAGAAAAAAAGATGCATTTGTATAGCACCTTCCACAACATCAGGATGACCCACCGGCCTCTGTCCAAGAATCAGCTAACAAACATATAGAAGGGTACTTTGGAAGAGCTCCCTGAAAGAGGAGAAGAAAACCAAAGGCTGTATCATCCAGACTAATTTTGCACATTTTCTTGCATTTTTAGCAGCCTGGGAGTTATTGTTTAAGAACCTTCTCAGTGCGGGGGTGGGGGGGGTGGTGTAAAGAAAGGAGAATATAATAAAAATGCAAATTGTCAAAATTTATGTTGTGCAGTCTGAAGCTAGGATGAAATGTAAAAATGGAACAAGGCACAGGCATGTGAGCCCCAGTGATTTTATTCTGTGCTGATTTTCCTATGATTACAGACAAATTCAGATCAAAGGAGAGAGCTTTGACTAAGTAGTAGCATACCTGCGTCTGAGTTGGAAGGTTATGCATTTGAACCCAGCTCCAGACAGCCCTGGTGAGCAGAGACATGGGGTGGAATTTAATGTCCTTCACCTTGGCAAGTTTGGTGGCATTTAATCAGGCAAGAGGATGGCAAGTAGGCACATGGGTGTTTGGTATTTATCTGTAGGACATATGTATATTAATATGTACATGTGCATAATACATACATTCATATAAAACGAACTAGTTATTTCCCTATTGTTTCAGAATGACCTTGGTCCATCATATTCTTGACTTGAAAACACACTCCCTAATAAGGGAATTAAAACTCTTCTTATTGAGAAATTGGTTTCCAAACTACACTGAGGACAAAGCACTCAGGAAATTCAACTGTGTATCATTCAGTGTAGCAGGAAACCCAACAGGCTTGTTCTAGCTAATGTCTACAGTTGGCATTGCTCAACTTTTTAGAAAGGGTGTTGCAATAGCATGCAATCCCTCAAGCGCCTCTATATTGCAGAAGTGTCCAGAAAACCATTTGATATATCTGAAGTTGTATTCTAGTTTTCGAATAGATGGAACCCAGTATTATAAAAATAATGATCCAAATGGATTAAGCCAATTATAGTCATTGTGGATAATATATGTATCAAAGGACTGAAATTTTTCTCACTAAATTAGTGTTGTCGAATACACTCGTCACTCACCATGTGGTGAATCGGCTACAGACAGGTGGTGAATTGATGCTGTTAATTATTAAAGCTGCACAATAATGAGTTGTGTTAAAGTTGCTGAAGTGGATATGAACACAGGAACATAGGACAAAGGAACATGGGGCGAAGCAGCAGGAGTAGACCATTAGGTCCTTTGAACCAGCTGTACCATTCAATAAGTTCATGGCTGGCCTGACTGTGGTCTCAACTCCACTTTCCTGTCTGCCTCTCATAACTCTTGACTCCCTTGTCTATCAAAAATATATCTAACTTAGCCTTGAATAAATTCAATGACCCAGCCTCCACTACTTTTTGGAGAAGAGGATTCCACAGACTAATGACCCTCTGAGAGACAAAATTTCTCCTCATTTCCATCTTAAAGGGGAGACCTCTTATTCTTAAACTGTGTCCCCCTCTAGAAGGAACATCCGCCCAGTATCCTCTCTATCAAGTTCCCTCAGGATCTTATATGTTTCAATAAGATCACGTCTCATTCTTCTAAACTCCAATGAGTTTAGGCCCAACCTGTTCAACCTTTCTTTATAAAATAAGCCCTTTATCCCAAGAATGAGCCGAATGAACCTTCTCTAAACTCCCTCTAATGCAATTATACACTTTTTCAAATAAGGATACCAAAACTGTACACAGTACTCCAGATGTGGTCTCACACCAAGGCCTTGTACAGCTGCAATAAAGCTTCCCTACTTTGATTTCATGCTCCATATTCGGTTCCCTTCACAATGAATACCAACATTCCATTTGCCTTCCTAATAATTTGCTGTACCTGCTGTATACCAACTTTTTGTGATTCATGTGCAGATCTCCCAGATCCCTCTGTAAAAGTGAGTTCCGCATCTCTCTCCATTTAAATAATATACTGCTTTTCTATTCTTCCTGCCACAGTGGACAAGTTCACATTTTTCCACATTATACTCCATCTGCCAAATATTTTCTCACTCACTCAACCTACCTATGTCACTTTGTAGACTCTTTACCTCCTCTTGACAACTTAATTTCCTTCCAATTTTGGTGTCATCGGTATATTCGGTACATTCAGTGCTTTCGTCTAAGTCATTTATATAGATCATAAATAGTTGAGGCCCCAGCACTGATCCCTATGTCACTCCACTAGTTACAGTTGAGAACATGAAAATTACCCATTTATCCCTACTCTATGATTCCTGATAGTTAACCAATCCTTTATCCATGCTGATATGTATTCCCTACACCATGGCCAGGATTTTCCAGTCATTGGTGGGGGGCAGCCGCAAATTGGACCGCCACCCGCAATCGGGCGGCGACCGCCATTTCATGCTGGCGGGCCAATTAACAGCCAGCCAGCGTGAATCGTGCGCTGCAGCGCTCAGCGCTACCTATGTGGGGGTGGGTCGGGGGGGGGGGGGGGGTGGATGAGGGGGGGAGGATGAGGGCGAGTGCAGAACTTGCCGCACGCCTGCAAGTACGCTCGGTTTGAAAAAACTTTTTTTTATATCAATGATTGAAACCTCATCCCGCCCATGGGTGAGGTTTTGTAAAAATCCAAAGGCCGCTTGGCCTTTACGCCTGCCCGCCAACCGTAAGGTTGGATGGGCAGAGAAAAAATTCAATTTAATTACAACCTTAATGCCCTTAGTAGGCCTGTTAATTGTCAGTGGATGTGCTGCTGACTCCTGCACACGCAAGCCGACCGAAAAATTGCGCGAGTGCATTATCGTGCGTCATTTTACGCCCGCTCGTCTCAGGCACGCGCCCGCCCGATGAGCACAATACCCTGCCCCATGAGTTCTTATTCAGCATAGTAACCTTTGATGGAATTTAGAAGAGTAAGAGGCGACTTAATTGAAACCTTCAAGATCCTGAGGGGTCTTGACAGGGTGGATGTGGAGAGGATATCTCCTCTTGGGGGAGAATCTAGAACTAGCGGTCACTGTTTAAAAATAAGGGGTCGCTCATTTAAGACAGAGATGAGGTTTCAGAGGGCTGTGAGTCTTTGGAACTCTCTTCCTCAAAAAACAGAGGAAGCAGAGTCTTAGAATATTTTTAAGGCAGAGCTACATAGATTCTTGTTTAACAAGGGGGTGAAATGCCATTGGGGGGTAGGCAGGAATGTGGTGTTAAGGTTACATTCAGATCAGTCATGGTCTTATTGAATGGCAGAGCAGGCTTAAGGAGCAGAGTGGCCTACTCCTGCTCCTAATCTGTATGATCGTATGTGGCACCTTGGCAAATGCCTTTTGGAAATGTATCTACAGGTTTCTCTTTGTCCACCTTGATTGTTACTCCCTCAAAGAATTCTAATAAATTAGTTAAATATGTTCTCCCTTTCACAAATAAATATGGGTGTCATCCACTAGACTGCTATTTATCATCCATCCCTAATTGAACAAGGGAGAATCAACCACATTGCTGTTAGACAAGAGCCACATTTTGCCACTGTGTAAATAAAAAAAGTCCACTGCTTGTTACTTTCTCTGCTCCTGTTCTCTCTGGGTGCCTCTAGCTGATGATATATTTAGATCTGTGGGACCACTGTGAAAGCAAGGCCAGCCTTCAGAAGCACTGGGGCCTGATTGCTCTCAAAATTTTCAAGAGGAATCTAGTGACACAGGTGATGCTAACGGAAGAACTTGGTTTTATTTAGCTGGTAGTTGGCAGATTTTGGAAAACAGTTGAGATATGTAAGTGATGGACAATGCTATATGGCTGCCAATGAGAGTTAAATTGTACGATTTTGGCAAACTGAGGTGGTGCAGCAGCATCCAAATGTCTCAAACCTTCATCTTTATAGATCTGTTGAAGTGAGTGATTGAAAGGGATAGGCTACTATTGGCATAAAAGGAGAGATTACAGGAGGTTGGCCATGAGTCAAAGGTTTTTTAACTGTCCAGATGCTATTCTTAAAAATGGTAGGTGACACAATGTAAGCAATGCAAGAGTCAATGTGCAGAAGGCAGTAAGTAGAGATTTGTTGATCCTTTTGCCTCCCTGAGTTTCCTAAATATAAATTCTAATAAAATAGAGACAACGTAGTCTTGAAGAAATTTGTTTTTTGAAATAAACTGGGGCATACTTTCAGAAGCAGAACACTTCAGTTAACAGATTATCACCACCATTTGACAGTGTGTACAGTAGACTTACTTTGTGGAATATTTGAATTGCTAAACCCTTTTGAAGCTGTTGTCCTGGCTCTGGGAGTGAGTGATCAATCTTGATGACTGACAGTTTAAAATCTCAAAACTATTTTTAAAAGGCTGCACAGTTGTTTTGTTAATATTGCTTATACTTTGTATCATGGTGAATGTGATGGCCTGATCACCACAAGTTTGGCAAGTATCAAATTCTATTGGACTACAATGCACTAAAGCAATTAATTTCAACAATCATGTAGATGTGAGAAGAATTGCTCTGGTCACTGTTTACAGAAACAACAGGCTTACAATTTCACTACAAATAAAGCAGTTTCAATTAACTATTACAATTAAGTTAAGATGTGACATTATGAGGAGTAGATAATTAGGGATAGGGTTTTCCTGGGGCTTCTTGGTTCTCTGGTGTAACTTCAACAGAGGATCAGTGGACACCCCAGGGAGACAGCATGAATAGCTATTTATGCTGCTTCGCTAAGGTTACAGCCAAGGTTCACGGTGGGAGATTGGGAGAACCCATGCAAAGATTATCAGCTAAAGGGGCACTAACTAAAGTGTCTTAATATAAGGCATATCAAATATTTTACCCTTGGCCACTAAGTGTGATGGTTGTTTATTCCTTCTGTGCTGTTTCTAGCAATACAAATATGAATGAAAAATTCCACTTGGACAAAAAAGTACATTTTTGCCACAGTTTCCATCTGAAAGTCTGCATTTAGCTCTGCTACATAGACAATTGCTAGTTTATACCATTAAGTTCTGTTGAAAAATGCTGTGAAATAAAAAATAAAAGTTGTCAGTTTAATTTTTTTTGAGTTTTGATTTACTCAGGGTACTATATGAGTTGGAGTGTAAAATTGGTGGTATCACAGAAGCTGCTCATTATACACCCCACCGAATATTCATTTCCAATTGATTCAATCCCTGAGGGTGAAACAGTAAACCAAAATAATCAAATTTACTGAATGGGCCCCAAATGAAGAAATGACCAAAAAGATTCCACTTTTTATAGCCTTTTCTTTAAAACGCATCAGAACCAACACAAGTTAAACATCAATTAACAGGCAAATGATACTTCAACTAAAAATGTAAATCTCACTTTAAAAAGTTGGTGTAACAAAGATTTGTCTTGCGCTACCATAAGTACCCACGTCACTCCGCATGGACATGTAGCAGTATGGAGCCGCACAGTTCTACAATATGCTGTTCATTATTCATGAAGGGTAGAGGGGGATTGTAGAAGAGTGCCTTGCTGATGAGCCCTATTTGACAGGTCGGGAGTCCTATTTGACAGCAGCTTTCACCTCCGAGTTTCACGGCTATGATTATCATCAGCAAGGCACTCTTCTACAAACCCCCTCTCCCTCAGGTCAGGATGGTCCTGATGCTGTAGCTTTCCAGAGACCCTTTTCAACCAACCAGCCAAACAATAACACTACAGTTTTGCCACTTCTGGGAAAACACCCAGCTCTTTAGCATCTCTGAGCTATTCACATGCTTTGCGGATTTTGGGCCTTATTAGCCAGCTCATGGAGTTCCTCCAAGAGCTCCTGTCTTCTTCACAGCAGTAGCTTCTTTGTCTGCTGTTCTGTGCCTGGTTACATGGCTTTTATACCTTAACTTCCTTCCTATTTGTGCTGCTTCCAGGTCGAGGCTCGCTGAGTCACATGAACCAGTATTTCTTATTATCCAGGAAAATTACAATTGATTCAAACTCTTTAAAGTCCTTTTCTGACTTTCTTAAGAACAATTATAGATTTTTTTAAATTACAAGTTTTCCTTGCTTCTGGGTCAAAGATTATCATGCAATGGCTGGGTGGTGGGTGGCTGAAGCCATGCCAACTAGTTTACAAGATCCAAGATGAAGTTCTAGACCTGACTCGCTAGCTCAACACATCAGTGTGTTTGTTCAACTTTTGCAGGAGGGATCAGCTCAGTGAAATCATTTCAGTCGCATATGAAGTTTCATTTTAATTGAATTTGGCTGATTCCTGTGTCTAACTGAGATACAGACAGAAATACCATGAAAGTAAGGTAACACATGCTGAAGCACAATGCAGAACATCCATTAAAATTCATCAGATTGGCACTGAAAAGTCAAAGTGCCGAATCCCACCTTGGCAATTGGCAGATCACACACAAGCTAGAAGAAGAAAGCAAATAAATGGGAGGACATCCAATTACTGAGTCTCTTCATGGCTGGCATAGTTAAACCTCAATGGTGGGTTGGCAGGAATGCCCATTCCCCCAGGCCTTAATTGGAAGAGCCACCCTTCTACTCTGGTTTTTTAACCCACTGCCACCCCTACCCCTCCCCAGCCTCTCCCACAAATTTAATTTGGCCAATTTTACGTAAATACAATGAAATAGCTGTGACTCCCCCGCCCTTCACTCCCACACCAAAGGCTCAAGGAAGAGTTATTCTTTCTTCTCCCATCTCATGGGCAACCCTGGGCAATACCACACAGCCATTTTGTATTTTTGAAACCGGCTGTAGGTCCACAATGTGAAATTGTATTTCTTGGAAGTGCGTAGGTGTTTGGAGATAGAAGAATATTGATTATTTTTCAGAATTGTTAACTTTAAAGAATATTACATACAATTTTATGGCACGGGAACATACCATTTGTTCAATGTCAGTGTTTATCATCCACATGAACCTCCTTCCACTTTGCTTCATCTCAATCTATCAACATAGCCTCTCGTGTCTCCCTTGCATATTTACCTTTTATCCCCGTAAATGCACTTATACTGTTTGACTCAATCAATATTTCAACTTCAGCTTCAATAAGTATGCAGAATCTTAATATCTGACCATGATTTAATAGTTAAAGCAAATAACTGTCACAAAGATCCTGTTTGCTTTTGCTTAATGCTACTGCGGTATGACGCATGAGTAAGAGGGTAGAACAAAGTGACCACAACTAAGACTCCTTCATCGTTTATTTCAAGCACCTTATTGTGAATTAGTTTTTATTTCAAAGAAGAACTTCTGACTTGGGGGAAAGGAGTTTCTATTCATAATTGCTTTAAACTCACTTCATTGGTTTCAAGAGTGGTTGTTTTGTGAGAGCAGTGATACCTGAGATCATGAGTATCAGTCACTCACCACTGCAGTTGTATATTTCCCTGATGTAATTTGAGGGCAGTTTGCCTTTTGCTAAAGTATTGATTTCAAATATATGTACCATTGGTGGGTAAAAGGCAGCTGATGTGAATAAGATGAGCTATATGGTAGGAAAATATTTTCTTTGAGTATAAGTGACTGCAAAAATTACTCACGACCATAAAGGGGATGGTGACTGATTAGGATTTAAGAAGCACATAATGGCTTCAGAAAATAACATTTATTTTAAGTAGTGTTGTGTCTGTTTATTGTAACTCTTTTACGTGCTTTGGTCATTGATATAATTGGGAAATCCATAGATAATTATGGTGGTTCAGCACTGATACATTAATTTATTGTGCTTGGTCCCATCATTGCAGCCTCCAACACAATAGAGTAGATCCTGACTGAACACGGGTAACAGCGAGTTGGCAACTTGCTTTAAATCTCTCCCAGTTTTCACCTCTAGTACAGTTAATGGAAATAAAAATCAGGCGCAATGTAAAATGGACTACTGATTCTGTAAACACCTGAAGGAGAGAAATGTGCAGGGATATGGAAAAGAGCAGAAGAATGGGACTATTTGGACCGCTTTCCAAAACAGCCAGTGCAGATTCGGTGGGCTGAATGGCCTCCTTCTTTTGTGGTGCAATATTTTATGATTCCTTGTTTCTGCCATTATCCCCTTCCCTAAACTAAGATGGGGGAGGCGGCATATGACCAATTGTGGCACCCACTCCCTTCACCTAACTAGATAAGCTAACTTAGTCAACTGAGATAGGACCTTTCTGGTCTTTGTAACTCAACTTTGTAACTCTCTGATGTTCTGCTGAGCCTTTGAAAAACTAGATTTCAGATACCTTTTTTGACAACAATTCAGCTGTACAAATTTTTTGATGCCACTCTTATAACTTCCCTTCTGATTTAATGGGATATTAATTTTTTGAATGGAAGAATTGACACCTGCGATTTCATCTGATGCCTTTATTGTTTCTCTTCTTTTTACTCCTCTAGATTCCCCTTAGTACTTTTCCTCTTATCTCTTCTCCCTTTGCATGTGATAATTTATGTTGGCTTATGATACTAGACCACCACATTTGAATCCATCCCTGTTCTCTCAAGATTATTTCTCACCTCTCTCACAAAGAATGCTGAGGTAATTGTGATCCATCGGGTTACCCAGGTATCCTTCAAGTGAGAAGAATTCGCTCTCATCTCTAGTGATTTTTATTCATTCTTGGGATGTGAGCATTGCTGGCAAGGCCAACATTTATTGCCCTCTATTTGCCCTTGAGAAGGTGGTGGTTGTTGTGATACGGTGAGCATGCACCTTTCAGTGAATGTATCTTAAACTGTTGTCGATCATTATCACCTCGACAGGATATGTTGTTGTAGCCCCATGACTTGTAATCAGTCTATCAGCAGCAGTACTAGGAGTAAGATGTGTGTTTAATAGTCTCTTAGTGAACATTATCTGTATATAGGCCAGGATTTCCCGGTCAGCGAGCAGGTGGGGGGGGGCCCGCTCGCCAACACATAAAATGTCGCGGGATGATGTCGGGCGGAACTCCCGATGTCACCCCGCCCCATTTCAATTTTCAAGTAGGCGGGGGCTCAGCAGAATCAGCTGTGCGCCCGCCGACCTGTCAATGGCCAATTGAGGCCATTGACAAAGTCATTAAAGTAATTAGTGGACCTGCCCGTCCAAACTTAAGGTTGGCGGGCAGGCCGGGAACCCTGGCATTAGAAAAAGCATGAAACCTCATCCACAGTTTCATGTAGGTTTTTAAAAGTGTAATAAAAGCGTATTTGAAAGTAATGGACATGTTCCAACTCATGTGACGGTGTGATCTCCCTGAGGCAGCACTTAGGGGATCCCCCCCGCCCGCACAGGGAGCGCATAGCACTTCCTGGCAGACATCATGCTGGGCGGGCCTTAATTGGCCCGCCCACGTAAAATGGTGGCACGCCTCCACGGGCCCGCTCCTAAACGTCTCCCCCGACGGAGGGAAAATTTTGCCCATAGTCTTATCTTCAAATAAAGAACCCATATTATTGTTTCATCATTCCTTGTGTATGATTGTGATTTTTACATCGAACAGAAGAAGTGGTGAGTCACCTCTCAAATCACAGCAATGTAGGTAAATACCTACAGTGCTGTTAGATAGAGGTAATATATGTAACATAATAGTTACCTACTAAAGATTAATGCTACAGTACCTTCTTGGGCATTTTGGCATGACACACTTTATCAGAATGACTGTTTTACATAAACCTTTCCCTTACCGGGCTAATTTGCATGTAAGTGACTTATAAAGAAAAAAGAAAGACTTGCATTTATATAGCACCTTTCATGACCACCAAAATGCTTTACAGCTAATGAAGCGCTTTTGAATTGTAGTCACTATTGTAATGTAGGGAATGTGGCAAGCACCCACAAAAGCAATGTAATAATGAACAGATAACCTGTAGTTTGTGATTGTTGGTTGAGGGATAAATATTGGCCAGAACCCCAGGAATAACTTCCCTCCTTGCCTTCGAAATAGTGCCATGGGATCTTTTACATTCACCTGAAAGGGCAGTCAGGGCCTCAGTTTTATAGTCCCATCCAAAAAGGGCACCTCTAACAGTGCAAAGCCGCCTCAGGACTACACTGGAGTGTCAGCCTTGAGTTTTGTACTCAGGTCTTGGACAGGACCTGAACTCACAGCTTTGTGACTCAGAGGTGAGATGCTACCAACTGAGTCACAGTTGCCACATATAAAGAAGTTATTGTACTTTATAAACATATCTACAATCATTTTATCAAGTAAATTATATAGAACCATAGAAATGTTACAGCACAGAAGGAAGCCATTTGGCCCATCTTGTCCATGCCAGCCCAAGGACACCCAGGTGCCCTTTCTAATCACACCTTCCTGCACCCGGCCCATAGCCCTGCAGCTTACGGCACTTAAGGTGCAGGTCCAGGTACTTTTTAAACGAGTTTAGAGTTTCTGCCTCTACCACCAACTTGGGCAGCGAATTCCAGACACCCACTACCCGCTATGTAAAAAGGTTCTTCCTCATGTCCCCCCTACACCTTCTGCCACTTATCTTGAATCTATGTCCCCTGGTTCTAGAATTCTCCACCTAGGGAAACAATGTTATCCTGTCCATTCTATCTATTCCCCTCATAATTTTGTACACCTCAATCAAGTCACCTCTCAGCCTTCTTTGTTCTAAGGAAAATAACCCCAACCTGTCCAATATCTCCTTGTAGCTACACTTTTATAACCCTGGCAACATTCTTGTAAACCTCCTCTGCACTCTCTCCAGAGCTATTACGTCCTTCCTGTAATATATTATATTATAGAAATGTCTACAATCATTTTTTTTATTTTGTTAACCTCATAGTGCAAAGTTGAAGTATCCAGCTTCAGCAGCATTATTCAGCATTCCTGGAATGATCCTGTATGTGAGCCAATACTGTATTTGAAAGTTGTGATTTGCAGGAATATTATTGATAGGAAAGGGATTAAGATAAGCAAATTTATGATTAGTTAAATTTATAACCAAGCATTATTTGGTGCCTCATCTGTTTTTACGTCCTTGGTTTAAAATGTTGAAACAATTTTGAGTAACAGTTGTATCATGTACTATCCTAGGGCTCAAGCACATCATCTATGCTGCGCTTCAGTATGATATGGAAGGATTGTTGGAGTTGCAGTCTTTTGGTTGAGATGCTAAGCTAAACTGCTGTTTGCCTGTTTAGATTGATGTGAAAGATCCCATGGTATTATTTGCAGGGCAGGTCTACAGGTCAATGTCTAGTCCTCAAGCGACAACAACAAAACAGATTACCTGATAATTTATTTTACTGCCTGTTTGTGGGACCTTGCTTTGTTGGCAGTTAGATTTACCTACATAATGGCACCAGTTCATTGGCTGTGGAGTGCTTCGGGGTATAATCACAATGTGAAAAGCACTATAAAGCTGCAAGCTATTTCTTTTAGTAAGACACTGATGTGGTGAGAGCTCCAGTACAGAACCTGAGTGAGATCCTATTGTCATTCACATCTATGCATGATATTTGATCAAAATCACCATTTGACCAATGGTGCATATTCAGCAATATTCCATTGCTTCTCATTGTATGTTATATCAAGGTAAAAGCTAAATAAATGAAGAGACATGTAATATAAATGAAGCATTGAATGGTGTTTATCCAGACAGAACAACCAAGTACATTACAATTCATATGACACATAACATGAGGTTATGACACATAACATGAGGTAAATCAATACATTAAATAAGCTGGAATAATCAATGTTTAAACCCTTTGAACATTATGGGAGCTTTTTCCAAAACTAAAAGAATTACTTTTAACTTGATATAGCAAGTAACATAAAAATGTTTTGCATTCCATATTTTTCCCTAATTCAGAATTCACAATATTCAGAGATATGTTTCAGAGACAGCCTGTCCTGAAATCTTTCAGAGATTAAGTAGCTCAAAGGGGTCAACACAACTGCTACATTTTACTGTAAAACATATAACACTGAAGTTAGTTATTTCATTCATGAACTCCAAAGTGACTGTCTCAGCTTGCAATAATCTTGAGGTAGGCTGGTTAACAAATACGTGCACGAATTGTACCAACATTTACAGAGATTGTATTCCTGCCAGCTGCTTTGTGCATCTTCCCCAATACCACTGGGACAACTCAAATGAAAATAATGAATGATTTATTTATTGGTAGCAAATGAGTTTTATCTATTCTTCCCTCTTTCTTTCGCATTAACGCACAGCTGTATGTGAGTTTGACAGTGATGTCAGATTTAGTGTGTAGTTTAGTTCCAGGTGCACTTATAAACCAAAAACATTTTCTGCACCAAAAAAAAAAATCCCTGGGCTAGAAATTCATCTCAGGCAGTGGCCCAAATAGGCCGTATTGGATCGGCTGCCTATTCTACGCAACGTTGACTGCAATGGAACTGAACACCAAGCGTTGCGTATAATGATATTGTCCATTTTCTGTCACTACCTGAGATGAATTTCTAGCTTTTTGTCTTTAAATGGTTAATACATCATGAGACAAGATTTTAAGTCATTTAAAACCCATTCGCTTACACAGGGTTAAAAGAACCCTTGTGTTCACGGGTTCAGATGAGGGAACTTTTACCTAAACTGACAGGGTGCTGGGGAAAGAAATGTTGGTATCTGAGGATATAATACACAAGAGTTTTATATTTTGAACTAGCCTAAAAGATAGGTTCAAATACTGCAAACAATTACTGGAGGCAATAACCTATAACTTATAATAAAGTACACACAAGTGCACATTCATTTGAACACTATAAGTATTCATACAATGTCAATAAATAGTTGAAATAAATTTGGCTGTATCTAATGCTGCAAACTTTGAAATGGGTGTTAAAGAATTACTGATACAGTAATAGATGGATTTATGAAGATAACTTGAAATTAAAGTAATTAAAACTCCATATTACACTCTCATAAATAGTACAAAAATATTCTATTTAAAATATTTTAGTTATGTATCAAACTGTAGGAGCAGGATGTTTTGTAAGTTATATGAACCAACAGGAATAGCTGATTTTAAATCTATTTGTTACTCTTGAAACATCTGTCAAAAAAAATTGCTAATCACTTCATCAAAAATAAATCTCTGTACAAATATAGAGAAAATATTATTTGCAGTTCTCGTATTTACTCTGTTGAAAAATAATAATTGAATGAAATTCATTCACATATAATTTATATTTAGATCCGGCAGTCTCAGTATGAATTCTAAAGTTATAAGGTGAGGGGAAACATTTTCAGACACTGTTCAGAAACTGTTTCCTTGTGAACTTCCAGCACAGGAGTTTTTTTTTTGTGGTTAATTCATTAAGGGAGAACAAGAGTTAAATAAGCATAGAACTGGCACTTTCGTACAAGAAAGCGGGAAAAATTACATGGCGCATTATGGCTGGACACTCCTGGGTAATCTTAGCAGCCGGTTACAGAGTGATACAACCTACCCACTCTCTCAACCAGATTAGGCATTGGGAAAACCAAAAGATCTTTTTTTATTTTAAAAGGGACAACAAATTCATCACAATTTCTCAATGATTTTATGAATTAAATAACGTCTGAAACCGCCAAGTCTAAATATAAATATCACTTTAAATACTAGTGACTTTGTTAAATCAGGAAGTGTTCGTTCCTTTAAGTCAGTTCTGCAGTTTTTCAATTCATTTTCATCCTGATGTATTGCTGAAGCCAGTCAAAAAAGATGTTGAGTTCTCCTATGGCTTTGTACACCCCTTTCTCCTGCAACTGATAAGCACAATAATACAGAATTAGACAATGAAAACTGTTTAAAATCATCTCTTCCATGATGTTTTAGTACATAATTTCTTTCCTACCTTCTCGTATATCTTATATATATTCTCGATATATGTACTAGGTCTGCAGTTGCACACGTCACAATTGAAGAATTGAGGCTGAAAGACAAAAATTTATAAGTTTACTCAATGGCTGATTGTTGTTTATCACAACTGGATATGAAACATACTCTAATACTAAAATATAAGCATTGTTTTAAGTCTGATCTAGTATGGTGTAGTTTGTGGACTGTAAACAGTGAGAATACCAACTTAATCGTAATTA
The DNA here is from genome assembly GCF_964194155.1 of Cetorhinus maximus. Lineage (NCBI taxonomy): Eukaryota > Metazoa > Chordata > Chondrichthyes > Lamniformes > Cetorhinidae > Cetorhinus > Cetorhinus maximus. Next base: position 19,115,726 of record NC_135886.1, read on the forward strand.
GTTTGAAGACATCATTGGCTAGAAAGGGCATCAGACAGAAAAATGTGTGAAGTGATAACAGCTATAGGTAACTTCTGTTCTGCAGTAATGCAGCACTAAGCAAGAATTGCTCAGGCATTCGAAACTAAATCTTCCATTTACTTTATTCATGTTTCAGGACATCACATTGTGTATTTTATAGTATGGAAAGTGTCATCTCCTGCAATACTGGCCTACATTAAAAAATGAAATATACCACTTAGGCTACACTTATGCAATGATTATTGTTGGTGTCAAGTAGTTTCACTTTATATGTATGCCAGAGTGGTGCTATAGATTATAGCAGAATGAGACTCCCTGGCTCTGTAGTCAGGCCCCAACTCAGGACTTACACTGCAGCACCTCATCTTCAGAGATTGTTGCAGATTAAATAATGGCCTATATGAGTGTAGCCAACCGCTCAAATGGGTGTGGGCACATTCTGAAAGTAAAAAAATCCCATTCAGTACATAAGTGTTAAGTGACACTCAAAGGGAAGTGGCAGCTGCTAACTGTTACTCTGCCTCACAATCTGGCTAAATGCATTTTTGCCATTTATTGCTGAATCACCTGAGTCAAAGAAAATCATGAATGCTCATTTTTTAGACATAAAAAATTTATTTGTGCAATATTATTAAAAGGTATAAGAGCCCAGTGCTAAAGTTGAATTTGACCAATAATACCAATGCAAAGTTGGTTGCCATTACGTTTGATCAGATAGAATCACATGAGTTACAGTTAACAAAACAACTAGGTCAGCGCTTCTTTGCTTCAATTCAAGCCCTCAATTTGCAGCTGGTGCTGTCCCACTGAAAATTTGCATTCTTTATTTTCACATAGACGTTTTGCAAATGCATTCTAGCTGCCTGGTTATCTGGTTAACGGTTTTCGCAGCAACAATGGTGGTACATTCATTTAACGGCTGCTTTTGTTTCATTCTGAATTGCTGCAAATTTTGGGCTTTGTGCTTCTTTTGTAAACTATAACTTTTGAGAGAGAAGAGCTGCCTACATTGACTTAACCTTGTATCAGAGGTAAATGAAAGCCTTTGCTTCTGCAAATTAATTTGAACAAGTAAACATGAGCCCTATCCTTTATCCGTTGACACTGTCTGAATAACCTTAAGACAGAACACATTTAATTGGAGGCAGTTCAAAGAAGGTTCGCTAAATTGATTCTTGGAATGAAGGGGTTTTCTTATGGTGAAAGGTTGAGCAGGTTGGCCCTATATTCATGGGAGTTTAGAAGAAACTTTATAAGATCTGAGGGGACCTGACAGGGTGGATGCTGAAAGGCTGTTTCCCCTCCTGGGGAAATCTAGAACTATGGGGCAATATTTTAGAATCAGGGGTCTCCCATTTAAGACGGGGATGAGAAGGAATTTCTTTTAAATTCTCTACCCCAGGGAGCAGTGAAGGCTGGATCATTCAATATATTCAAGGCTGTGTTGGGCAAATTTTTGATTCACAAGGGAGTCAAGGGTCATGGGCGGGGGGGGGCGGTCAGGCAGGAAAGTGGAATTAAGGCCATGATCAGATCAGCCACATTCTTATTAAATGGCACAGCAGGATCGAGGGGCCCAATGGTGTATTCCTGCTCTTATTTCTTATATTCTTATTTCCCTGCTGAAAACTGAACATAAAAATGTCACTTTCAAAACATGCTGCTTATTGTTTCAGAAGTGTTTGTGTATCACTTAAAGGGCACACATTCAATATTTAGCTTGCAACTAACTGCAACAGAGTCTGCATTTACAATTATTGCAAAAAGAATGAGAAGCCCCTTTTTCCAATGTCAGTTTCAGCTGAAAGTGTTTTCAAGCTTTTAAGTTGCTGCAAGGATCTTTCGGAAGTGGAAATTTTATATGGCGACTTGTGCTTTTAAGTCAATCTCATTACCTCTTCCCCACATTCCCTTCTAAATCATTTCTCCTTTTTCATTGCCTAATTTCAAAGTGGCCAGAGGGATTGTGCACTAAAGAAAAGCTAGGACAGTGACCTCCCTTCCTGTTCTCCACTTTGCTGTGTGGATAGAAAACTGGGAAAGTTCCTACAGATCTTGATGCGAATCACGTGGTAACAATGACTAACTAAATTGATGTTCAATACACTTTTGTCTGAATAAATATATCTATTTTGCTTTGTCTTCTATTTAAAAGGGACAAAAATCCAAATATACATATCAGGAATTCATGGACAATGTGGTTAATTAGATGTTCAAATGAGTAAATTGTAGGAATTCTTGTGAAGTTGACAGTTAGGTCAGAGACCAACTAGAAGAAAAGGACTTTATGCCTCTTCATGATATTCCAAAATGCTCCAAGCCAATGGGCTACTTTTGAAGTGCAGTCACTTTTATGTATACAAAGACAGGCATCAAGGTCCCAGGAACAGGAACTGAATGAATCTGCTTTTTGGCAGTGTTAATTGAGGAAGGGATGTTGATCAAGACTTCTTTAAATGGCGTCATGGATTCATTTATGTTTATGAGGCCCCCATTAATGTCTCATCTGAAAGATGACATCTTAACTATAGTATACTGTCAATATTGCACTGAGGTGTCAGCCTAGTTCGTATGTTCAAGTTATGGTGGGCTTGATCTCAGAGCCTTCTAATTGAAAAGAGACTGACCAAAATATCTTTAGAATGAGTTAACAGAAAAGTGTTTGTTTTAAGGGCATGATGGGGTAGACCTGGTACTAGAATAATCTGGCAGTGCAGATTGCACACTCTTTACAGAATCCACCTATTTTTTATTCCATTAATTTCAAGGTGAACCTGAAAACTTACCCCATGTGTCAGTAGGGATGGTAGGAGGGCAAACACACAGCAAAAATTGGAAGGTGGGGGAGGGCGGCGGGGGGTTGGGGGGCGTTGAATGCATATTTATAATTCTTCTCCCGCTATTTCATAGGAAATATATAGAAGAAATTTAGTTGCATTTGGAGAAAACGGTTGATGTTCAATTAAGGACTGTACATCAAGATGGAAACAGGTTTTGTGTATTTGTGATAGGGCAAAAATATTTTCACTTAGATTTTTATGAATATTACAAAAGGGCATTCAAACAGCTGCAAGATTCTTCTTCATACAATTTAAAAAAAAAATCATTCATGGGATGTGGGCTTCACTGGCTGGGCCAGCATTTATTGCCCATCCCTAACTGCCCTTGAGAAGGTGGTGGTGAGCTGCCTTCTTGAACCGCTGCAGTCCATGTGGTGTAGGTACATCCACAGTGCTGTTAGGAAGGGAATTAAATTAGGCCACGCTGCTGTGAGGTGCCAGGGACACCTGAAACAGTGACGGGCATAACAGCGAGGCAAATTGGGCACAGGACCTCAAGCCCAGAAATTGGTATAAGTTATTCCCATTTTACACTTGGAAACCGGTGCAGCACATATCCATTTCTCCCCTTATTCTCTGATATTTTGATCTTGTATTCTTAACCGAAATAGAAATTCCAAAGAACGGCACCCCCAGTATTTTAAACATAGTTATAGCGTAAGGATAGAGGCAAAAATCTAGTACTTACACAGTTTTGTACATTCTCTTTCAACTCAGACAGTATGTTTCCAATTTTACTGATGTTGCTATTGGTGGCTTTCTGCTGGGTCTTGGCTGCTGGGATTACATCCCTGAGGTAGAAATTCAGCATTTCCTTCAAAAACTGACATCCTTCACGGCCCTAAACATTTCAAATGCCACCATTATATCCTTGCAAAGGATCATTGCACAAATAGGAAACAACAATTCTGTCACTGAGTTGGAATAATGCCACAACCTATATCCTAATTTAGAAAATTTGCATTTACACAATTCTCATTGTGGAGAGCCATAACCATAAGCCAAAACCTCATGAGAACAGGACACTTTTACTGGTTTATTGTTAAATGGTTTCATTTTCCTTTTTTTTCTGACTTAATTTTAAAATGAGCAACTTCTTCCCTCAATGTTCCACCATATAACAGCTGAGAAAACGAACAGGCAGAGGACTTATTCCTAGGGCATTACGAATGCTTGCTTTACTGAAATGTGTTTGCTTATCTTCCCTGGGTAATGCTTGGTCTTCACTGGGCTGTTTCTGATGCTATTATTTGCATAGTGGATGCTTCATTCTGGCTGGGGTTATAATTTTAAAAAATGTACATGCACATATTGATAAAGTACATATATGGCAGGTGCAATAGCAACGACTGGGAAAATCAGTCAATCCGAATATCCACTTGCTGAAATCTGTGTGATGGTTATTTATCCTCATGTAGCATCTGGGAAGTGGGAGGCGCTTGCTTGTGGACACTGATATGCACAGGATTGCGATTATTGCCAAGTATGCTACTGATGCTTCCTATCAGTCCACGTGATTCTTATTCTTCGGGCATGAGCTTTCTCTACATACTGTTTATTTCCGATTGGTCATGCGGCGAACAGAACATTCTCTGTGACTCAGCCCATCTCACGTGACAAATCAATGCACTATGAGCCAGTTGTCACTATTGGCTTATCTTTACACATTACGTCTGCTATAGCTGCAGTCACGCAGCATTGTTACCATTATTCAAAGCATAGGATCTTCAGCCACAAGTACAAGCAATACAAGGATTTCCCTGTAATGGAACTTTGCCAATCAGCTGCATGCATGTCTAATTTTTCTACTTTATACGCCAATCAATTCATATTAAACTTTCCTCACCTTGAATCCATGATGAAGACGGCCTCCCAGCAATGTTATTTGAACATTGTCATCTTTCTTTTGCTATAAACAGCAAGAAATTAAAAATGACTAAATGCAAAATTGTTTCCAGTGAGCAAGTGTTACAGGTTAATTAGAACCAAGTCAATTTGCAGCAATGTACTGACCTAGACTTATTACAGTAAAGACTCATCTTGTTGTTGACATAGTCACATGATAGTTGACCCTGATACAATGTCTTGTTTGAGGCTTTCTTTTTAAATCATTTTTTTTCTGAGCAACTGCAAGCATTTTGGATTACTGTCATCCACATACCTCCAATTTTCCTGCCACAATCTATATCCATATTTTTCATATTGGGTATTGCAAAGTAAAATTGAATAAATCTACACATTAAATCTTTTCAATTGCAGTGTTATCTCAATTAAAATGCAATCCAGGTTCTCCATTTTACAAATAATTGATGTCAAAGCTAATTTAACTGGTATTGAACTACTTTAACATAATTATTATTCTAGCTTTTTGAACTTGCATCTTCAAATCTAATTTAAATTATTTTAAGTCCTAAAAGACTGTTTGGAATGCATTCACATGAAAGCAAATTAAAGAGCTCTAATTATTCCTTGTCACAGACTAGTCAGTGAGAGAATTGACTCTCCTGCAATTTATAAATTGTAATGTACTAGGCTGTAATTTACAAAGAATAAATCATTCTCCACAACTGCACAAAATACATTTTATTTTCATACTTACAAAATAAACCTTGATTTTCCGATATGAAGCTCTAAGTTCTTTGAGGTGAGCAGGGAACATAGCGTAGCTGAAGCAGTTATCACCCGACTGTTCTTGCCTGCAGTAGCAACACTGAATGCTAATCAGTGTGTACAATATAACAGTGACACACTTCATCATTTCTGTCTAGTTTGCACAACACTAAGTTTATGTGCACTAAACCATATAGCGTTCTTACCTTGATTCTTTCTTTATATATTTCTTTCGTGACCACTATTGGTTTCTTACTTCCTATTGAAATTTCCTGTTGGTTATGTATTATTTGAGGTTACTGTCAAATTTCTAAATGTCACTCATTCTTCCCGTCAATTTAAAGTTTCCATTGACCCCTATGAATATTAATCATTGTGAAATCTAATGGCAGAATTTTGTTATATTTCAGACTGTATTCTTTTTTCTCTCAACCTAACATTCTACATTTTTGTTGTTAACTAATTATTTTAGCACAAGTAACTTATAGCTCCCTAAATAATTTTCTTATAAACCTTAATTCCCGTTTTTTGTCTGCAAACATTTCTTTTCAGTTTGATACCATTCCAGCAAGTTTGCTCTATGTAGCGATGCAGACCAGAACCTGTCCTATGCCAGAGTTTTTGAGTATTTGTACAGTGCCAGCATTCCCTTGATGAATGCACAGGGAGACTGCCTCAGGATATTTTACAGTAATGATAGATTTCCACCCCTTCTGTCTTTTCTTACATTGAAGTGCAGTGCATTGCCAATTATAATTATTTTATGCTGCAAATTGGATCAAGATGCAACATTTCGTTTACAATAATCTTGCTTCGCACGAACACTTAAGAGATTCAGGCAAATAAATGGTTTAAAGTGAAAATTGTTGAATATATTTTATCATAAGTTATCATGATGTGTTTTGAATTGTGGAGAAGCATTTCACTCGATACCTTTAGCTGCAAGAATTGAGAAGGCAGCTTTAATAATTGAGAAAACCACACGAAATAAGGGAACAGTTGATTCAGGTTCTCTATCCTTCTTTGTAATTTCTTCATTTCCAATCTGCAATATAATGGAGATCCCTCATTTTATTAACTGTCAATCGTGGTAGAACTCTGAAGCATGGCTCTTTCTAGGATATGGAACAATTATGAAATATGCCTGTATTACTCTTGATTGAGAGATGTGCTATACACTAAGAAGTAACTTGATTGAAGCTACTCTACCACAAAACCACCAATCGACAATTTTACGAATCATAGAAAAAATGATCAAAAGGTACCACGCATCAATTCTTCTTTCTTTTCCTCTTTTATTGAAATTTTAGTTTGAGATAAATTTTTTGCCTTAATTATATACATTTTTAGAAACTTATGACGTTAGTGTTTAGACTTGTGCTATGCTCCATGACTGAGTGGAACTGGCGTTGTTAGATCTGTCACCCACTCTTGTAAACACAGGCACGTGTGAGAGATTGCAATGTTGATTGCAAACTAAAAATTAACTTTAATATAAAACAAGTCTTTTTTTTTCTCGTTGGGCTTTTAACCTTAATTCTGAATGTTGAAACAGGATATTAGTGGTTATGAGTAGAGTCAGTTTGCAGAATGGTCCACATTTATATGATAATATTTAGCCACTCAGCATTGTTACTCCTGAGCTACAGCAATATCTAAAAGCAAATGTTTTCTTCATGACTAAAGTTAGAAGTGCTGTTTGAAAAATGTGAAGCTACTTTGTTAAAGCCTCTTACTTACCTCAATCTAAAATGGATTTCAGCTTTCATGTCAACCATGTAAACCACCATGGAGTACATTTTTACGTCATGGCTGCATTGCTCAGCTCAGGAATAAACCTCATGAGAAATATTTGTTCATAGTCATATTTTGGCTTTAGAACATGCTTGTTGCTTAATCTCGTAAAACACTGGCTTCCCTTTATCCAAATGCCAGACGAATCACGTGCTGAACAGCAAATGTCTTCCTTGCAATCACACCGCCACCAAGTGAACGAAATCAGGGAACTGACTCCAAAATAATTTAAGGCTGCCTTAACAACCTCGAGAACATATTTTTGCTAATTGAATTCATTTTACACCACGATGAGTGGAACAACCCATGCCCTAATAACCTGTAGGCCTGAGGTACTCCCTAAATTGGGCCTTGGGACTCATTTAAACATGACTTGTGGCATTGACCCTCAGCCAGATCCTGGGAGAGGTAGAAATAATTGGGAGGGAGAGAATGATTGAGACTGGGCAAAGTCAATCATGGGTAGGCACCTCCTCCAGGCTCTCTGATTCAGTTAAGTATTTTTTTTTAAACACCTTTTTGATGCCAGTCTCCTGGGAGTCTGCTTTAAGAACTGCTGGTTGGGCCCAGCATCGGCTGTGTTCAAGGCATGCCAATTTTGCAAAGGAGGGCTCAAACAGCAAATGCAAACGGTCCAATGCTTGTTTTGGGCCCTGCCTCTTATTCTGCCTTTACTGATAGGGTGGCCAGAATGAGCTGCCTGCCAAATTGGACATTTTATTTTAGGCCTCCAAAACACGCATGGCGTCAGCCAGTTTCTAGTCTTATATATACAGGTTGCACTGCAGTAATTCAGCAACCATGTAATCTTTGCTCCTGTTGTCCTTACGTACTGGTAACGCTATGAGAACATGGATATCTCACAGTAGCCCTGCAGGTTACACACCATTCATAATCTGATATATTGATGCTCCTTTATCATCACTGGATCAACACCTAAAGTTCCTGAGCTAACAGCACTGTGGGAGTGCCATCACCATGAAGGATGCAGCAGTTCAAGAAACAGGCAAAAAGTCACTTTCTCAGGACTACTGGGAATGTACAATAAACAGTCTTCTCAGTGCCACCCACATCCAAGAGCAAATGAAACAAAATTTAACTTGTGCTACTGTTAGAATCGTGGATATTTGTCGAATGTGATTGTTAGTCTATTCAATAATGAATGGCTTAAGCAGTCTTGTGATTTAAATGATATTCCTCAATGGTTAGATGAAAATGACATTCTTTAGTTATCCATTGAATATTACAGCGACTTTGCTTTTAATACAACTGCAAAACATGTTCAGTTGATAAAAATAATGCATTGTCATGCATTTGTTATGCTATTTCCTGTTGATTGACTATCCTTATCACTTCCTACAGAAATGCGTGAGGCGTGTCAGAGTTGCCAATGAAGCTGGCGCTTATTAACTGCTGCATGTCAGTTTAGTTGTGCAGTTTCAATTAAACCAAACCAAATAAGATATCATATGCTAACTCTCTTTGAAGTGTTTCCTCTTTTGAATTGCCAGCACAGCTTTATTTAATTCTTCAGACACTTGCTTGTATTGTTCCTGGTGAGATATCTCCTAAACTCGCCCCTCCCTGCACCACACTCTTCTAGGTTGCTCAGCTGTCGAGTTTCCTGGTAAAACTCAACACAATTAGACCAAATTCTGCTTAAGACAACCTTGCTGATTTAACTTCAGCCTTTGTTTAACTTGTGAGAATTCTGTCATCATTGAGTCTCCTCTCTAACAATGGTTTTCTTGAGGTGTTTTTACTGTTTTGTTTCTCTCCTGCAAAAATACTGCTTTGACTTTTTGACCAAGATGGAAATCTCCTGTTCTCAGTGTCCCACTCCTTACTAAAACTCCGAGTTCCTCTTGGAGCCACTGCAAGTGGTTGCTTAGTCATTGAATCATCATTGCCTCCAATGTGCCAGCTCAGCCTTCGGCTGACTGAGGTAAAGAGTATTTGAGGACCAGGATCTCAAACCTGAGACTAAGGTCATGGTTTACCAGGCAGCAGTGATCCCCGCACTCCAATATGCTTTGTAGACTTGGACAACCTACAGCAGGCACCTCAAAGCACTGGAGAAGTACCACCAGTGGGGTCTTCGCAAGATCCTCTAGGAGAGGCGGTGGCGTACAGGCAATCCAGAGACCCAGGGTATTGCTCTGGGAACCCGGGTTCGAGCTCAATAAAAACCTGGAATTAAAAATCTAATGGTGACCATGAAACCATTGTCAATTGTTATAAAAACCTATCTGCCATCCTCACCTGGTCTGGCCTACATGTGACTCCAGACCTGCAGTAATGTGGTTGACTCTTATGTACCCCCTGAAATGGACTAGCAAGCCACTCAGCTGTATTCAACTGCTACAAAGTCAATAAACAGGAATGAAACCGGATGGACCACCTGGCATTGACCTCGGGACCACAAATGACAAGGGCAAACCCAACCCTTTTGACCCTGCAAAGTCCTCCTTACTAATACCTGGAGACTTGTGCCAAAATTGGGAGAGCTATCTCACAGACTAGTCAAGCAACAGCCTGACATAGTCATCCTCATGGAATCATATCTTACAGATTATGTCCCAGACTCCACCATCACCATCCCTGGGTATGTCCTGTCCCACCGGCAGGGCAGACCCAGCAGAGGTGGCAGCACAGTGGTATACAGTCGGGAGGGAATTGCCCTGGGAGTCCTCAACATAGACTCCAGCCCCCATGAAGGTTCATGGCGCCAGGTCAAACATGGGCAAGGAAACCTCCTGCTGATTACCACGTACCGCCCTCCCTCAGCTGATGATCAGTGCTCCTCCATGTTGAACACCACATGGAGGAAGCACTGAGGGGCGCAAGGGTGCAGAATGTTCTCTGGGTGGGGAACTTCAATGTCCATCACCAAGAGTGGCTTGGTAGCACCACCACAGACTGAGCTGGACAAGTGCTAAAAGACATAACTGCTAGACTGGGTCTACTGCAGATGGTGAGGGAACCAACAAGAGGGAAAAACATATTTGGCCTCATCCTCACGAACCTGCCTGCCACAGGTGCATCTCTCCACGACAGTATCAGTGGGGGTGACAACCGCACAGTCCTTGTGGAGATGAAGTCCTGTCTTCACATTGAGGATACCCTCCATCATGTTGTGTGGCACTACCACCGTGCTAAATGGGATAGATTTCAAACAGGTCTAGCAACTCAAGACTGGGCGTCCATGAGACGCTTTGGGCCATCAGCAGCAGTAGAATTGTACTCAACCACAATCTGAAACCTCATGGCCCAGCATATCCCCCACCCTGCCATTACCATCAGGCCAGGGGATCAACCCTGGTTCAATGAAGAGTGCAGGAGGGCATGCCAGGAGCAGCACCAGGCATACCTAAAAGTGAGGTGTCAACCTGCTGAAGCTACAACACAGGACTACTTGCGTGCCAAACAGCATAAGCAGCAAGTGATAGACAGAGCTAAGCGATTCCACAACCAAAGGATCAGATCTAGCTCTGCAATCCACATCCAGTTGTGAATGGTGGTGGAAAATTAAACCTCACTGGAGGAGGAGTATCCACAAATATCCCCATCCATAATGATGGAAGAGCCCAGCACATCAGTGCAAAAGATAAGGCTGCAGCATTTGCTACAATCTTCAGCCAGAAGTGCCAAGTGGATGATCCATCTCGGCCTCCTCCTGAGATCTCCAGCATCACATTTGCCAGTCTTCAGCCAATTCGATTCAGTCCACGTGATATCAAGAAATGTCTGAAGGCACTGGATACTGCAAATCTATGGACCCTGACAATATTCCAGCAATAGTATTGAAGACTTGAGCTCCAGAACTTGCCATGCCCCTGGACAAACTGTTCCAGTCCAGCTACAACACTGGCATCTACCCGGCAATGTGGAAAATTGCCCAGGTATGTCCTGTACACAAAAAGCAGGACAAATCCAACCAAGCCAATTACCAATTACCTTGGTCATCAGTCAAGTGATGGAAGGGATCATCAACAACGCTATCAAGTGGCATTTGCTTATCAATAACCTGCTCACTGACACCCAGTTTCAGTTCCGCCAGGGACACTCAGCTCCTGACCTCATTACAGCCTTGGTTCAAACATAGACAAAAGAGCTGAGCTCGAGGCGAGGTGAGAGTCACTGCTCTTGAAGTCAAAGCCGCATTTGACCAAACGTGGCATCAAGGAGCCTTAGCAAAACTGAAGTCAATGGGAATCAGGGGAAAACTCTCCACTGGTTGGAGTCATACCTAGCACAAAGGAAGACACTTGTGGTTGTTGTTGGAGGTCAGTCATCTCAGCTCCAGGACATCACTGCAGGGGTTCCTCAGGTTGGTGTCCTCCGCCCAACCATCTTCAGCTGCTCCATCAATGACCTTCCTTCCATCATAGGGGGAGGTGGTGGCATAGTGATATTGTCACTGACTAGTGTTCCAGAGGCCCAGGGTAATGCTCCGGAGGTTCGAATCCCACCACGGCAGATGGTGAAATTTGAGTTCAACAAAAATCTGGAATTAAAAGTCTGATGGCGTGACCATGTCCAAGTGCAGCAAGACCTGAACAACATTTAGGCTTGGGCTAACAAGTGGCAAGTAACATTTGTGTCACCATTTGGACCATCTCCAATACGAGAGAACCCAATCATTGCCCCTTGATGTTCAATGGCATTACCATCACTGAATCCCCCACTATCAACATCCTGGGGGTTACCATTGGCAGAACCAGAACTGGACTAGCCATATAAATACTGTGGCTATAAGAGCAGGTCAAAGGCTGGGAATCATGCAGTGAGTAACTCAACCCCTGAGTCCCCAAAGCCTGTCCACCATCTGTAAGTCACAAGTCAGGACTGTGCTGAAATACTCTCCACTTGCCTGGATGAGTGCAGCTCCCACAACACTCAAGAAGCTTGACCCTGTCCAGGACAAAGTAGCCCACTTGATTGGCACCACCACAACCACATCCACAAACATTCGCTCCCTCCACCACTGACGCACAGTAGCTGCAGTGTGTACCATCTACAAGATGCACTGCAGGAATTCACCTAGGCTTCTTTGACAGCACCTTCCAACTCCATGACCACTACCATCTAGAAGGACAAGGGCAGCAGATAGATGGGAACACCACCACATGGAAGTTTCCTGCCAAGTCACTCACTATCCTGACTTGGAAATATATCGGCCGTTTCTTCACTGTCGCTGGATCAAAAACCTGGAACTCCCTTCCTAACAGCACTGTGGGTTTACCTACACCACATGGACTGCAGCGGTTCAAGAAGGCAGCTCACCACCACCTTCTCAACTAGGGATGGGCAATAAATGCTGGCCCAGCCAGTGAAGCTGACATCCCATGAATGAATAAAAAAAAATCAAACTCTCAACATGGCACCATGCACTCATGGCTACTCTCTTCAGGGATCTCAGACAACCATTCGTGAGGGGCACATATCAACACCCATTCTCTCACCAAGACTTTCACATCATCACCATCCCATCTAGCAAGTTGCTCACACTCCATCCTCTGGCCCTTCTGGGGAGGGCTCACTACACTCAGCAGACATGAATCTCACCCAACATCTGCTCCATCCCTTCTCACCACATGCCCTACTTGCTTCTTCATACAGGCAAAGCTGGCACACAACAGGCGCGAGAGAGCACAGACCGGTGGAGGGACAGCTGACATTATCACCCTCACTGAGTTTGAGGAGGATGCAGTTGAGTGTCCTGGGGAGGCCAGGGATCGCTCCTGTGGGGAAGGGGAGAGCGGCCTCTCCCAACAACCTAGTACGGATCACAGCTCCATCACCTCATCGAATCCACCCAGAAGAGCTGGTTTTGAGTGATTAGTCCCTTGATGCTGGGTAAGTTGGCTTGGGAGAGGACACTGCTGTGAATTGCCTTTTTTGCCAATGGATTTTTTTTAAAAATTCATTTACGGGATGTGGGCTTCGCTGCTGGGTCAGCATTTATTACCCATAGCTAATTGCCCTTGAGGAGGTGGTCATGAGCTGTCTTCTTGAACTGTTGCAGTCCATGTGATGTAGGTACACCCACAGTGCTGTTAGGGAGGGAGTTCCAGGATTTTGACCCAGCGACATCAAAGGAACGGCGATATATTTCCAAGTCAGGATGGTGAGTGACTTGGAGGGGAACTTCCAGTTGGTGGTGTTCCCATGTATCTGCTGCCCTTGTCCTTCTAGATAGTAGTGGCCATTCTGTACCATCTACAAGATGCACTGTAAAAACACAATGGTGTGTTTCTGCAGTGTATCTTGTAGATGGTACACAATGTTGCTACTGTGCATCCGTGATGGAGGGAGTGAATGTTTGTGGATGTGGTGCCAATCAAGTTGGCTGCTTTGTCCTGGATGGTGTCAAGCTTCATGAGTGTTGTTGGAGCTGCACTCATCCAGGCAACTGGGGAGTATTCCATCACACTCTGGACTTGTGCCTTATAGATGGTGGATGGGCTTTGGGGAGTCAGGAGGTGAGTTACTCATCTCAGGATTCCTAGCCTCTGACCTCCTCTTGTAGCCATGGTATTTATGTGGCTAGTCCAGTTTAGTTTCTGGTCAATGGTAACCCCCAGGATGTGCAGAGTGAGGGATTCAGCGATGATATTGCCTCCTTCAACCTGCAGCTTTGTGGCCACCCTCTTTGTCATGTTAAGCAACATGTTGCTGTGGAGGAGACAGCCGCTCTTACTCTTGTTGCTGCTCCTGCTGCTGCTGCTGATGTCGCTGCTTCTGTTGCTCCTAATCAGAAGCCCAGGCTATTGCTGCATAAAACGCTCCCCTGTTGCAGTGAAGGCTGATAACAAGGAAGTTCACCTGAAGGTGAGTGAACTCCAAAGTAGTTAAAAATACTTCCTATAATTTGGAAATGACCCTCAAAGTAGTGAATTCATGCTTTCGGAACACATACTGCAAACACAAGCCTTTCACTGAGGTTGGATGCAAGCTTTGCAGTTTCACTCTTTAAAGGCTTCCCAGCCTGTCAGCTTCATTGACCAATCATTCCCAACTGTGTTCTTGCCTCATTGACCCTGGTGGGTGCCTCACTGTTTGGGTAGCCTGTACGCTGGCTGTTAAATTAAGTCAAAATGTTGGCTTAACCTCTCAGTTAATTGTCTCTTTGAATAATGTAATTACTTAGCCGACTACAGCATGTGGCATTCCCCACTCACCTGTAAACCGGGTTAAACCTGCAATTAAGTGGGATCATGCTGGGTCCTTGCCCAGACACCACTTTTTGAGGCTTTGACTACCCCCTAGCTTCACCCAAACCCATCTCCCCTTGATAATTAAAAATCTGCCCCTTCTGTTTTCTTCCCACAAATTTTTAGATCATAGGAATTTCTTATAACAGGGCTTCATTTGCCACTATTCGTCTAGCCTAATGGAAACAAACTGGGACTTTTTTCAAGTAATAAACAGGAAATTCTTATGAATGAAATTCACTGTATTATACAGAACAGTAAATGGGTAGGAGGCAGCTAAAGTAAATAATGTAAATTCAAGATTCAGGCGACGTTTGTAAACCAGTGAAACACCATTCTTATGGTTTAATATTCGTGTCTGACTCCCTCTCGGCTATCCTCTGTTTGTTCATGTTGCACTGTCATATTACACTGAAATCAGGTTCATGTTTCCTGTAAGACATATGCACCATGGTTGAATCCACCACAGGCAATTTACTTCCCAGCTCTAGGGACTATAAAAAAAATTGAATTCAACAGATTGTTGAACAGCAAGTAACAAAAGCAAGTTCATCCTTCCGATCGCTGGTCCTTCCTGGGATTTTGTTCTCTGTTGTTTGCGTTTTTTTTGTGTGCCATATGGGTCTCCAGTCTTAGAGTGACTTCTCATCAATTACAAGCATGTCCTTTATTAACGTGTTCATGATTCAGTTTTAGTTAGCTGGTAGTTGCCTGAATCCAATTTGTTTTCCATTTTAAATATATGTATTTTCCAGCCCTTTTGCCTCACTAGCACCCAGTGACTCTCTCAGTAAGGTTACTAAGTGCCCCATAAATCCACCCTCTCTCACAGAGCTCAGCACTCCTGAATTAGATAAATCCTGTGGATTGATTCTTCTTTAACTTGAGGAGCAACTGACACCTGATGTAAAATGTATATGAATGCTTGAAAAGTGATGCCATATTTGTGTTCTGATGTTTTTTCTTCTTTTACCTACTTTTCTCTTTGGTATTTTGACCATTCTAACTACTCTTTGCCGTTATAACACTGTAATACCATATTATTATAATTGACTTTTAGCTCATCTCAGTTCCAGGACCCATTTTACATTTTAAAGGAGAAAAATAACTTTCAACCATCTGTTCATTCCTCTCTCCACACATACACCCACTCACTCACTCATTCACTTACTTTGTGAGTCTCAGGGCATGCAGTAATTACAAGTTATTTGCCATTCTTAGAAGACATCATGTTGGCTCCTAGACAGGCTGTCGGATGGAGCTCATTGTAACTGCAGAATATAACTACTCAGGTACAGGAACTGACAGACACAGATCTTCGAAGTGCAGGCTCACCTCTGGATAATTAGAGAACAATGGCAGACAAGCATTATTACCCTTTTCATTGTCCTCGTGCTCTTACCATGGTCTAAACAAAGCATCTGACCAACTGATGGAAGGCAAACCCCGTCATGTTCCTCCGATAGTTAGTCCTGCATTTTCCTGACCTGTGTGAGTAAATAACATTACGTGTAGATGGAAGAGTGAATTTGTATTCATCCATGATGAATGATTCATTTTACAATCTTTTCACAGGAGACACAAAAGTGTAACATTTCATTATCCTTGTGGTATGTAGACATCTTGATAACTAGCTACTTGTAAGAGGTGCAGACAGTGCTGAGCTTTTCACAATGATCATACTTACAAGGGGATATTTGGAGAGAATAGCAAAAAACACCAGAAGTTGTTTGGTGATATTGGCCATGGCTGGATATAAGGTCAATCCAGCAAACTGGATATAGGGGTGTGGCTGAGTAAAGGGCCATGATTGGATCAAGAAAATGGTTTGACAGAGGGCCATTGCTGGATAAAGGGCCAGGGATGGAAATAGGGCCATTGCTGGATAAAGAGACATCGCATGATGAAGGTGTATGCCTGGATATGGGGACATGGTTGGGTGAAAGAGGATGCACTGGAAGCTAGCTCAGTAAGGTCTGATACAAAGCCTTTTTTATACAGGAGAAAAGGGGAAAATATTTGCAATAGCTATTCCTGTTTCAAGCAGGTCATTTAAATATTTAAACTAGCATTAATCTCAATCCTGGAAATGTGTTTGTAATTTAATTGAATTAGCATTTCTTAATTGGTCTTTTGTTTCTTTGCAGACTTACTGCTAGGTTATTTGGATGTCTAAATATCTAAATTATTTAGAATACCCAGGATGTCCAATTTCATGAGCGACCTTAAATTTTCCCTCACGGTCCCCACTTTGTCTGGGGGGCCCAATTAAGTTCTGCCCATGATGTCTAGTTTTCTGACTCATCGGATTTTACTACTTTTGAAAAGGGTAGATACATTTTCTTCTGCTTTTACAGCAAATAATGCCTTATAATGAATGATCATTTTTATCTTTCCTGGTACTCATGGAAAGTAAGTTATTTTGTAAACTTTGAATCCTGTGAATCCAGAGGAACGATAATGCGGTATTACCAAGAGGTGACCTATGAATGACTACGTGAATAATCAACAAGCAAATATTTTATTGAGTCACATATTTAGTTTGGTTCAAACTGTGAAATGTTTGCGGGAACAATTACTGAAAAGCGTAAATGTGAAAAATGAGCAATTGGTGCAGATCACAGAACCAAAGGGCACTTATTTCACATTGCATACTCAGTCCCTGTAAGTTATTTTCTATATCAATCAATCCACACGTTTGCTATTTTCAGAAAGTGCAGTGTGTTTAATAGAACTGAGTATTGCAGCTTTTCTTTGTGTTTAATCTCCGTAGATTACGAGCACTTTCTTACAAAGAATATGTATGAAATTGAAATTATTTTAAAAAAAGAAAGAACTTGCATTCATGTCATGTCTCTCATGTCCGCAGGATATCCAATAGTGTTTCACGGCTTTTGAGGTGTGTCAGTGTTGTGCTGTTCAAAATGGGGCCATCAATTTGCATGCAGGAAAGTTCCCATCAACAGTGTGAGATACATGATTAGATAATCTGTTTTACTGATGTTTGTTTGAAAGTCACTTTGTTGAAGATTGTCAAACATTGCTTGCATTAAAAGGTTAATTTCCAAATAGTTTATGATTGGCATTCATTTTATAGGATTGTAAATTGCTTTTCAATGTTTGCAATGTAGTAAAGTTGTGGCGTAATTATCACAAAAATGATGTTAAGCTATTCATCCTCACTCTGCAATGTCTCTCTAATAATTGGCAGAATAATCCTTTATAGAATAGTCTCATTTGGCTTAATTTGTGCAGTACTGAATGGAATTGTGCAAATAGTTTCATTTCTACTGCAATCAAAACTGAATGATAAAGTGGGTAATTTCCCCAGAATTGACTACATATATGTAATAGTGAAAGTATCCTAACTGCATGGAGAGTCAATATAATAACAGCAATGAATGAATTCTGATCCCATGAAGGATATTGCTAAAACTTCACTATATATTGTATCATGTATTTATGAAATATGTTGCAGGCAGAATGTAATTACTGAGCTAACAATTTCACTGATTTGACTTTGTGAACCCAGTGTCAATTTTATGACAAATGAACACAGGAGTCCACAATCCTGGGTCACCCGCAGTAGAACAAGAAAGCTGCTTGGCTCCAAGGACTGATGAGGTGCATCAAATTGCATTGGACATTACCAATAAAACAACAACAAACCTGTCCAATAATAAAAGCAAAAGTACTGCAGATGCTGGATACTAAATAAAAAGAGAAAATGCTGGAAAAACTCAGCAGGTCTGGCAGCATCTGTGGAAAGAGAAACAGAGTTAATGTTTCAAGTCCATATGACTTTTCTTCAGAGCCTTCCTCAAACTTCTCCTAATTCCACTCAATTGTGGCACCTCACAGCTCATAGGATTTTTACAGGGAGGCATAAGAGCTTTTAGAAAGGTCCTTTAGAGTGCAGTGAGACTGAACTAAAATGGTGCATGCTAGTGAAACAACACATAACTGAAGAACACTTTTAGAAAGCACAAGGAGAGCAAGGTCTCACATTTAATTGCTGACTTGCCATCTAAATCAGCAACAGCAAAGACATCTGAGGCAAGGTACCAATGTTTACATCTGTGATTGGGGATCACTCCTTTAAGATTGTCTCAGCATTATATTCTTTTCCTCTTTCATAATATTATGTGAAAGTGGAAAATATACACAGTTGCCTCACTGATAGATATCTGCTATTCTCATAACTAGATAACAAGTGTGATCTTTTTAGATGCATTTCTTCCATTTCCACTGTAATTGTTGTTTTAAATTAAAACATTAAAGCTGATTATTTCCACCAACAAATGATTGTGTTATGTTTTAATTGTTCTCCTTCACTGTGGTCTGACTTTGTTAACTTTGATCCACATTATAATTGTCAATTATTGTATTGACATCTTAGCCTTGACAGAAACTTGGCTCATGGCTGATGACACCTTGCCCCAAATTGAAGCCTTCGCCACCTGGTTACATCTCCCATCACCTACCAATTGGACATTACCAATAAAACAGCAACAAACCTGTCCAATAATAAAAGCAAAAATACTGCAGATGCTGGATACTAAATAAAAAGAGAAAATGCTGGAAAAACTCAGCACGTCTGGCAGCATCTGTTGAAAGAGAAACTGCAGTGATGGTGTGGCCCTTCTAACCAAATCTCACCTTGGTCTATCTATCCCCTACTCCTCTGGCACCTTCTCCCACTTTGAACGACTCACCATGTTCTACCCATTTTGACTCTTTAAAATATTCATTCTCTAACACCCAGGCCCTCTGATGTTACTCATTGATATATCCACTCACTGAGCAACTTCTCATCCTTGGAGATTTTAACCCCCATCTCAACTCACCTTAACCTTTCTCCTGAGTACATTACTCTCCCATCTCCTCTTAACCCCTCCCTCCAGACAAAGTCCCCTGGCCATTGCCATATTGCCATCTCACATGGGGATGAATTGGCAATGGGATGGGTGGCAGGAGGCCGGAAAAGGTGTCGGAAGGCGATCCCGATGTTGTCCTGTCACCATGGCATATTACCAGCAGTGGGCAGCACCCACCAGATGGACAATTGAGGCAATTTCGTAATATTGTGTGAAAGCCCCAATTAAGGCTGCTTCATGTCCTCCCCATCATTTTGCCTGCTTTGGCCGGGCCCTCTCCACTGCCTAGGAAGGCCACCGGGTAAACTCTGGTGCCCTCCTACAGGGTTCCTGGAGGTAGGGGGTCTCCTTTACAGCCACTCCACGGCCATGGAGGGGCCCACCACAGCAACAGCCATTCCCACAGCAACAACACTGCTGCAATCTGACCCATCCCCGCCCTGCAACCCCTGCCGATTGCTGGGACTTGACTGGCTGTTTAAGATGAATTTACCTGGTCTTTGAGTGTGCCTCACCATGGAGTTGCCCTCTTTTCATGATGCAGTTTCACATTAACAGTGATGCAGCTGAGGCTGCTGAGCTGTCAGCCTTCTGATTGGGCCGGCATACCTGGGGGACAGGTCACCAACCGATTCCAGCAGCAGCCTGATAATTGTTAGCCATCAGTAAAATGCCACCTTTGGCTCCCTATTCAACATGACATTTCTGCAGCTACTGACCCGCTCAACCACATCCTCATCTCCAGCTTTGATGCCCTAATCCTCATTAAAACTATTACTCCCGCTCACCTTGACTATTTCCACTGATATGGACCTCACTCCTACCCCTTTAAGTCCAAGAGACACAGATTTGAAAGTGTAGTATAAAGGGTTAACGGATGGGATATGCTAATGTATGACATAGATGATGATGTACCACTGACATCAGTCATTCATGTGTTAGGCTCTCTCTCAAAAGTGAGGGGTTGGAACATCATGCCTAGGAGCAACATGCCTAGTCTGTAACCTGTTTAGATGTAGTACTAACAAGCAAGTGTGAAGCAGATACCAGAGTATGATTGCAGTCTGTCTACTAACCAAGGCCCACACCTAGAGTCCAAGATAAAAGGACCATCTCAGAATATGGTGGCAGCAAAGAACAAAGAACAAAGAAAAGTACAGCACAGGAACAGGCCCTTCGGCCCTCCAAGCCTGCGCCGATCATATTGCCCGTCAAAAAACATTTTGCACTTCTGTGGTCCATATCCCTCTATTCCCATCCTATTCATGTATTTGTCAAGCTGCCTCTTAAACACCACTATCATACCTGCTTCCACCACCTCCTCTGGCAGCGAATTCCAGACGCTCACTACCCTCTGCGTAAAAAACTTGCCCCGCACATCTCCTCTATAGTTTTCTCCTCTCACCTTAAATCTATGTCCCCCAGTAATTGACTCTTCCACCCTGGGAAAAAGCTTCTGACTATCTACTCTGTCCATGCCACTCATAATTTTGTAAACTTCTATCAAGTTGCCCCTCAATCTCCGTCGCTCTAGTGAGGACAATCCGAGTTTCTCCAACCTCTCCTCATAGCTAATAACCTCCAGACCAGGCAGCATCCTGGTAAACCTCCTCTGCACCCTCTCCAACGCCTCCATATCCTTCTGGTAATGTGGCGACCAGAGAATTGCACGCAATATTCCAAGTGTGGCCTAACCAAGGTTCTATACAGCTGCAGCATGACTTCCCAGCTTTTATACTCAATACTCCTACCAATGAAAGCAAGCATGCCATATGCCTTCCTGACTACCTTATCCACCTGCGTTGCCACTTTCAGTGACCTGTGGACCTGTACACCCAGATCCCTCTGCCTGTCGATGCACGTAAGGGTTCTGCCATTTACTGTATAACAGTGGAGACATTGATGTAAAAAACACATTGGTGTTATTGAAGGAACCATGGAGTGAAGAATATCTCGATAGCAACTCATATCAAATCAACGGAAGAAGGAAGCAAACTGGACAGAGATAATGATGACTGTCCGTGAAGAACCAATTCAGGCTCAGCAGGTTTTCATGCAGATGGTTACCATTCGCTGCAGTGCCTTCTGTCCTTATTTCATGAAGAATGGAGAGATTCATAACTTCAATCTCCACCCGGGGTCTAGTTGATGGTGTCTCTTTGAAAGGAATTTGCTGCTGAAGGCTGAAGTTCCACTGGTTCTAAATAAAAGGTTGAAGTTTGCTGCATGAAAGACAGTGAGTCGTTCAAATGCTGGGCATCATCTGGTTTTTCTAGGATTCCTAAAAGTGTGCCAACATTGCCACTCAATAAGGATGTGCATTGATTGTGGACAACATAGAGAGAATCAGTGCTCTGTCGCCCCTTGTAGTGAGGAAGAGCAATAATCCTGCCTTTGTTCGGAAGGTCTGTGCTACTTTGACCTTGTAATTTGATGTCTGATGGATGAAAGGCTGTTGGCTGAAGCCAGTTGCAATCATCTGCTAATATGTTAACAGCAGCTCCAGTATCAATTTTAAAGGTGGTGTCAAAGCCTTGAACTTGGACTGTAACTGACCAAGTGGGATATGCTAATGTATGATGTAGCTGATGATGGAATACCATGTCTAGGAGCAACATACCTACTCTGTGACCTGTTTAGGTATAGTGCTAATAAACAAGTGTTAAGCAGATATCAGAGAATGACTGCAGTCTGTCTACTAACCAAGTCCCATGCTTAGAATCCAAGAAAGAAGGGCGATCTCAGAACAGAAAGGATATCGTGTATAACTGGTTTAACTGACTGAATCACACAGCACTATCAGGTCTGGCTCTCAGCTGGCAGAACTATTCCAAGATAATCCTGGAATGCAAAGATAAACCCTGGCTTTTCTCTACTCTGCAAACCGTCTTCTTAAACCTCTCTCCCTTGAGTCCTCTGCCTTCACTTGCAGCAAGTGCAAGGGTCTCATGGACTTCTTTGTCACCAAGATTGAGACCATCCAGTTGACTCTACCACTTCCCTCCCTTTCATTAGCCCACAAAACCAAACTTCCTCTAAATTCCCCCCCATGTCCCAGCCCTGAACAGGCATCTTTCCCTAGTTTCTCTCCTATCTCCCATCATACACTCTCAGAACTCATCTTGTCCACGAGATCCTCTTGCTACTCCTTCAACCCTATTTGCACCAAACTGCTGACCACCCAATTATCCATCCTCACTCCCATGTTAGCTGATATTGTTAACAGTTCATTCTCCACAGGTACTGTCTGCCTCACCTTCAAATCTGCCTCTGTCACTCCCCCCACTTCTCAAAAAACTAACCCTTAGTCCCTTAATATTGGGAAGGTAGAAGCCATTGTCACAGCACAAAATCTGTTCCCTGGTTATCAAAACTATTCCTCTGCCTGCAAACTGTTTGAGGCTGGATCAGAAATCAGAATTTGACCCCAAGATGAGCTTCTGACCGTATATCTGTGCCACTCACATGTGCAAGCATGACCCTGGGCTTCTGGTGACTTTCCATTTTAACTCCCCGATTTGCTCCTACACAGACATCTCTGTATTCGGCCCACTGCTGCGTTCCAGTAAACCTCAACGCAAGCTCAAGGAACAGCACCTCATCTTCTGACAAGGCATTTTACAGCCACCTGGACACAAAATTGAGTACAACAATTTTAAACCATAATGTTTCCCCCCCTCCATCTTGTCTCATTTTCTTTGTTGGTTTCGGCCTTAACCTTAGCTTTCTCGTTTTTGCTTTTGGACGGCAGCTGTTCATTATACTGCCATTCACACCTCCTCTGGACACATCTTTTCTTTCTTTACTTGTCCTATTACCAGCTCTTTGGCTGTTCCCACCAAATCTTTTGTCGTTTAACGTCTCCCGTCTTCCAGTCTATCATTGACTGTCCTTTTTATTTTTTATTCCACCCTCCCTCATTTCACCTCCTTAAAGCACACTACATTTTTGACTTTTTCCAGTTCTGATGTAAGGCCACAACCTGAAACGTAAACTCCATTTCACTCTCCGCAGAGGCTACCTAACCTGCTGAGTGGTTTCAGCATTTTCTGTTTTTATTTCGGATTTCCAGCATCAGATGAATTTTGCTTCTTTCGCAACTTAATTTATCACTTTAATTATATATTTTTATTGTCAAACATGTTTCATTACCCTTTTCACCATTTTTGTAGGTTTGATTTGTGCTGCTTGCTGTCAACCTATTGTCAGGTTCATGTAAATGCAAGAGCTGCCTGACTCATCTTTGAATTTACTATCCTCCTTGTGTGATTACACCTCACCTCTGCTTACCACCTCTCTCTTGCAACATGACTGAGATTGGGAAATTATTGCATGGGAAACCCTGCAGCAGAAAACCTTTGCACTGCATCATGCAAACCTCTCTCTCTAGCCCAATCAACAAACTTAAAATCACAAGGGCCAGTATTTGGGTGAAATGATGGCATAATGGTAGTGTCACTTGACTAGGAAATCAGAAGCCCAGGCTATATACCCTGGGGACGAGGTTCAAATCCCACAGCAGCTGTTGGAACTTAAATCCAATTAATAAACCTGGAATATGAAGCTGGCCTCAGTAATGGTGATGTTGAAGCTATTATCAAGGAAATTTGCTGTCCTTGTCTAGTCTGGCCTACATGTGACTCCAGATCCACAGCAATGTGGTTGACTCTGAAATGGCCTAGCAAGCCATACAGTTCAAGGGTGATTTAGAATGGGCAGTGAATGCTGGTCATGCCAGTGACACCCACATCCTGTGAAAGAAAAAATGTATTGTGAACATAGCAGTGGACCCCTGAGGGCATTGTTTAAGAGCAAATTGAAAGCTGTTTTATAATGACAAGGCTATTATGCCATATAATGTAATATCTATGCATAGATGCATTTCAGAGGAAATTAGATAAGTAGATGAGAGGGAAAGGAATAGTAGGTTATGTTGATAGGGTTAGATGAAGTAAGTTGGGAAGAGACTCGTATGGAGCATAAACACCAACACAGACCAGTTGGGCCTAATGGCCTATTTCTGTGCTGTAATTTTAAGTAAACATAATGGGGAGGAGTGCTTACGTTTTGTTAGTCTTTCCTAATAGACATAAAGATTACCTTAGGAGAGCTGCTAAGATGGAACAGTTTTATTTCCTTAAAGTTATTGCTCCCTGCAGGAATTGATATAAAGAGGCACATTATTTTGTTTGCATTTATGGACTTATACTGATTGGTGGAGCAGCATAGCCATTAACAGTGAGAGAGTGCGGGAGGAGCAGTGGGGCCATTAACAGCAACTGAGTGCAAGAGGAGCAGCGGGGCCTTTAACAGTGAGAGAGGCGCAGTGTGGCCATTAACAGTGAGAGTGCGAGAGGAGCAGTGGGGCCATTAACAGTCAGAGAGTGCGAGGAGCAACAAGGCCATTAATAGTGAGAGAGTAAGAAAAGAGTGAAGAGCATTAAAGAGCGCGGAGAGCAGCTGTTTGGTGAGTAGGATTGGTGAGTATTTCTAGCCTTTAAAGTAAAAGTAAGATCTCTAGTTTGTGTTGAGGTCTCTAGCCTTTATTTTCTTTTTTTCTCTTTTTCTTAAAAATAGCTTAAGTATAAGATCGATACTGGTGTGCAAAAAAT
Organism: Cetorhinus maximus; assembly: GCF_964194155.1. Lineage (NCBI taxonomy): Eukaryota > Metazoa > Chordata > Chondrichthyes > Lamniformes > Cetorhinidae > Cetorhinus > Cetorhinus maximus. The sequence goes on from NC_135886.1 coordinate 19,140,697, forward strand.
TACAATAAAGTGTAAAGAGTGGAGGTTCTTCAGAGATACTAGAATAATTAATTAAGTATTTAAATAAAATATGACAGCGATGGCAAGACGGGTGATGTGTTGTTGCTGCAGCATGTGGGAGCTGCTGGACACCAAGATGTTACTGCGAACGCATTTGTAGTAAGCGTTTGCAGCTCGAGGAACTTCATATCCGAGTTGAGGAGCTGGAGTCCGAGCTCCAGACACTGCGGGGGAAAGTTACCTGGACACTTTGCTCCAGGAGGTGGTCACACCTCTCAGATTAGATCATTCGAATTTGGTCTGTGGTCAGGGACAGGAGGGTGTGGCTGCAGGTGAAACAGGCATGGGGACCCGGGGGTAGTATTCGAGGAGGCTTGGCCCCTGCAACTGTCCAACAGTTACAAGGTCCTTGCAAGCTGTGTGGGCGATAGTGGGGACTGCAGGGAGGATGAGCGAACTGACTATGCCACTGTGGTACAGGGAGCCATTCAAGTGGGGAGAGGAAATAGGAATGTAGTAGTGGTAGGGCACAGTATAATTAGGGGGATAGATACTGTTCTCTGCAGCTATGAGCGTGAGTCCTGAGGCTGTGTTGCCTTCCCAGTGCCAGGGTTAAGGACATCTCCTCAGGGCTGGAGAGGAACTTGGTCGGGGGTAGGGGGGGGAGGGGGGTGGGGGGCAGGAATCCAGTTGTCGTCATTCATGTTGGTACCAACGACATCATTGATAGAACTAGAAAGGAGGTTCTGCTGAAAGAATTTGAACAGTTAGGAGCTAAATTAAAAAGCAGAACTTCCAAGGTAATAATCTCGGGATTACCACCTGAGCCACGAGCAAACTGGCATAGGGTAAATAAAGGAAAGGGGTTAAATGGGAGCAATGGGTTTCAGTTCATGGGGCACTAGCACCAGTACTGGGGTATAAGGGAGCTGTTCCTATGGGCCGGGCTTCACTTGAACTGTGCTGGGACCAGTGTCCTGGCGATTCTAATAACTTAGGCCGTAGAGAGAACTTTAAACTAAATAGGGGAGGGTGGAGAGGGTTCTGGGGAGCGGTTACGTAGGCTAACAAAGCAAAAGGATATGGCAGCACTGCAGGGCAGCTACTTAGATAATGATATCCAGAGTGCGACAAGAAGGGACAGAGTGTACAAACATTAAAAAAAGCAGCAAACAGGGCCAAAAGGGGGGGGAAATGGTAAAAAGGCACAATTATTAGCTATTTACTTGAATGCATGCAGCATTTGGAACAAAATAAATGAATTAATGGCACAAATAGAGGTTAATGGGTATGATCTTATAGCCGTTACGGAGACATGGTTACAAGGAGATCACAGCTGGGAACTAGATATTCAGGGGTATGTGACTTTTTGGCAGGCAGGAAGGAAAGTGTGGTGGGGTAGCTTTGTTAGTTTGAGATGGAATAAGTACGATAGCAAGAAATTATCTTGGATCAGGAGATCTAGAATCCATATTGGTGGAGGTAAGAAATAACAAGAGGAAGGAGACACTGGCAGGGGTAGTCTATAGGTCCGCTAACAGTAGCTATACTGTAGAACAGAGAAATTAGGAAGTCTTGCTAAAACTATACAAGGCACTAGTTAGACCACGCCTAGAATACTGTGAACAGTTTTGGTCCCCTTGTCTAAAGAAAGATATGCTGGCATTGGAGGCAGTCCAGAGCAGGTTCACTAGATTGATCCCGTGTATGGAGGGATTTTCTTATGAGGAGAGGTTGAACAGGTTGGGCCTGTATTCATTGGAGTTTAGAAGAATGAGAGGCGACCTTATTGAAACATATAAGATTCTTAGGGGCCTTGACAGGGTAGATGCTGAGAGGTTGTTTCCCCTCGTGGTTCAGCCTAGGACCAGAGGGCATAATCTCAGGGTAAGGGGTCACCCATTTAAAACAGAGATGAGGAGGAATTTGGAGGGTGGTGAATCTGTGGAATTATTTACTGCAGGAGGCTGTGGAGGCTGGGTCGTTAAGTATATTCAAGGCTGAGATAGACAGACATTTAATCAGTAAGGGAATCAAGGGTTATGGGGAAAAGGCAGGAAAGTGGAGTTGAGGATTATCAGATCAGCCATGATTTCATTGAATGATGGAGCAGACTCGATGGGCCAAATGGACTACTCTGCTCCTCCGACTTATGGTCTTATGGTCTAATTGGAATGGAAAAAGCTAAACCTGAGCACTACTTCCAGTCAAATATCAACGTTTGGTGTATGTGCAAAATGGCTTTTGTAAAAGTTTATCAGCACATTTGATCCAGTGGCTTGAGTGGGAAATGTGTTATTTGCATGGGAAATGTAAGGAAACACAGATTTTGTGCCTAGGAAAGAAGTAGTCAGGATTGTAAATGTTTTAATCACCGTTCCAAATTAAGAAACCATCTGGTGTATGGAAGCTGGAAAATTGGATGCTGCAATTGCAGATGGGTTTTTTCCTCAGGTTGTTTCTTCTTCTATTGTCGATCCCTTTGCTGCTGCCTTTGGCCTTCCTCTTTGCAAAGTGAAGCTACATAGCCTTCAGCAAACTATCATATCATTTGGAACTTTGGGTGTCTGTATTGCAGGATGTTTCCAGATCTAACCAGGCACTTGAAACATTTCTTCAATAAGCCATTGGTGTTCTTGATGATTACTTGGGTAAACACTTGAACATCATTATAATTTTGCTCAATGGTGTTTTCAGCCAATGTAGGGTTGCGGTTGCTGATGATGCCCCTAATAGTGCAAAGCATTGGGGCTGCCCATTTAACACAGAGTAAAGATATGGGACTTGACAGAGAGAAAATCAATATACATTGCATCCTCGATGTGAATGCACCTAAGATGTTGGACCCAGAGAGATATCTTAAGGCTGTAATAGTCAAGTCATCAAAACCATCAGCACAATGTTCCCAAATAGTTTTCTAAAAAATACAAATTTGGGATGCATAATTTGTTGGTAGATAGAACATATTATGTGGCTTGTGTGGTGTAACAAGGATTTCAACAAGGAATTAAACAGGCTCTTGTCAATAAATAGGATTCAGAGTTATTAGAAATGCCCCGAGGGAATATTTTGGATAGATGAACTTAATAAACCAAAGGTCTTCTCCTGCTTGGAGCTATTACTGTGTTACTATATAGGAAATAAATATAGCTGCAGAGGTAGAACAATACAGTTTTAAAAAAAATGTTCCTTCTGTATTACAATAGTAAGAGAACTATCAGAAAATTACAAGTGTTCTTGAAGTTGAAGGTGGACACAAGATAGCAAACATTCTGAGTAACCAGTTTCTCCAAGTAATTACAAGACAGGACATGAACAAGATGCCCCACTCCTTAAAATAAAGGGGCGAGGAACCAATAAATTGGAAATGAGCTGATATGGCGCCCACATTCATAAGAGATGAGAAAACAGACACAGTCAACTACCAATGTCTTACTTCAATTCTGTGTAAAGTAATGGAATTAATTATCAAAAGTAAATTTGAGGATTGATGTACAATATAGTTGTCAACACGGCTCTCGATAGGGAAAATGTCGCTTGACCAACCTGCCTGATTTCTTTGAGGAAGTAACAATTCACAGAAATAGAGAGAAGTCTGATAGGTGATCTTGTAGATATATGTAAAATAGTAAATAGTCATCGGCTGTCCTTTGATTCAGGGTTGTGAGTTTCTGCCATGGGTCTTTGTGTGGCTGAATAGGCCGATTCTCAACCTGCAGATCTTTGTGCACATGGGACACAACGCCCCACGGGAAAGTGGGATCCGGGGTGCAAGATTAGCTTCCTTTTCTTTTCTTCTCTGCTGCTGCTCTGCCTCATCATTAAGACATTGTGACTCAAAGTGTGATGCAGCTTGATGGACAAGTTGTTGCCATTCTGAACCATTGCTAGTTTGCATCTTCCAGATTCAATGGGAGGCCTGTCGAACAAATTAGTCATTAGTGTCAATGCTGCCGTACTTCCAGGAGAGCTTCAGAGTGTCGTTGAAGTGTTTTCTTTGCCCTCTCCTGAAATGTTGGTCATTTGAGAGTTGATAAAAGAGGTTCTGACGGGGAAATGGTTTTTAGGCCATCCGGGCACAGTGTCCAGTCCATCAAAGTTGATTTTGCAGGAGTTTTGCCTGAATGTTTGTGAAGCTGGCTTCAAGAAGGCCACTAGCATTTGTTCGACAGGCCTCCCATTGAATCTGGAGGATGCAGCAGAGACATTGCTAACAGAATTTCTCCAGTGCTCTTATGCGTTGCTGTTACACAGTCCTGGTGTCACTGCAGTACAGAGGCGTGGTGATGACAGCTGCTCTGTACACTGGGACTTTTGTTGCCTTGTGGGGATCTTTCTTATAAAACACTTGCTTGCTGTAGTTTGCAGAAGGCTGAGCTGGTGCAGCTGATCCGGTGTTGGATCTCCCCATCATTGGTGGCCATGAGAGAGGTGTCTATGGAGGTAGTGCTCAACATATTCCCAAGTTTCCCCTTCAACATATATGGGAGGTGGATTATTTGGCTGACCAGATGTGGGTTGATAGGAATTTTATTTTGGCAACATTCAAAGCTATGTTTCTTGTAAGCAGAATTGAAGAGATCAAGAGTGGCTTGCAAATCTGGTTCAGGGTGGGCAGGAGTGGCTGGACACAGCAGAGGGAACTGTAGAGAAAGCAGGTTTCCCCAAAGAACAGAAGAAGGAAGGCCACCTTCTAGTCAAAGGGAAGGAACAGGAATCTGGAAAAGGTCCTGTTAAGTGAAGTTAAGAGGGAGGAGCAGAGAAAGGTTCCAAGCTTAAAGAGAAAAGCTGCAGGTTGCATATTTAAAGCAATATAGGCTTACAAGAAGCCAGAAGATCCAAGGAGACAGCTGAAGGTCTGTAACACTTCATTATGAGCATGTGAAGTGGTGGTATTCTGTTGGTATGGCTGAGCATTTAAGAGAGACTGCATAGAAGGAAGCTTGAATGCATGCGGAAATCCAGGGGAGAGGGACATCAGAGGAGTTACAAACCCTGGAGGTGGACCCTTGTGGGTGGCAAGTGAAAGAAAGTGTCATCTGGGAGAAGATTCCAAAGCGAGATCATTGAGAGTGGAGATTGGAAACACGTGTGAAAGACAGAGTTCAGTGAGACCAGTTGGCTCACAGTGTGATAAGCATTTGGGGGGAGTTGAGGAAAGATCCATAGCATCTGTTTGGGGTGACATCTGTCACAGTTTCAGAGTTTGGTGTCTGACCACAGGTCACCTATTGGTTTACATGGACAGTATACTTACTGTGAACATTAGAGTATAAGATAGCTTTTGTAACTTGTGTTATCCTTACAAATCTGTATATATCTGTAAAGGTATTAGTGTTGGTGAAGGGGTATTGTAATATGGTTCATCTTTTATTGTTTAATAAATGTTTTATTCTTTTGTTAAAAGTTGATCAGCTGACTCCTGTGACTCTGTTCAGTAGCCACTCTCTACATTTCTAAACAAAAACAAAAGTTAGGATCTACCAGGCCAGGTTCTACCCTGGGATCAGGCTTGTCCAGTAGTAACATCAGCTGGGATCATAATACCTTTCCCCTTCTACCTTGTACATTTACCCCTGTCATTAAATCTCTCCTGCTTTCCATTCTATCACACAGCTTTCCCTTTTGTTCTTTTCCCCCTTCTCCTTTACCCTGCCCCTGTATTTGCTTTAAACCAGTTACATTGCTAACCTTTCCCAGTTCTGATGAAGGATTATTGACCTAGAACAATAGTTTTTCTCTCCACAGGCACTGCCTGAACTGATGAGTATTTCCAGCATTTTATGTTCTTATTTCTGATTTCCAGCACCCGTGGTATTTTGCCTTTACCTTGTGATTGTAATGCATGCTCCTTTTATTATTTTCTTTATAAGTGTTTTCCAAGAAGATGGACCTGATTCAAGAATATGCCCAGAAGCCATTCCAACACATGGGCAACCCTCACAAACTCCTGATCACACAAGTACCAACTCAGACACAACAACCTGGGGAAACTCTGTTTGCCAAGGTCAGGAGGGAGCACGTGGTGAATCACCCAGCAGAGGTGAAAAGAAACAAGCAAAGGTGGCAGGGGCCAGGTGAACAAAGGCCTCTGTTGCTCGAAGTCCCGGATTCTTGTCTTATGAAGGTTGCCCACAACAGGCAGCTCAAAGAAGGGAGGAACTTGCCGTTTTATCATGCATTTCATGACTTCAGGACATCCCAAAGCACTTAACAGCCAATGAAGTACTAATAGAATGGAAAACTGAAATAAAAACAGAAAGTGCTGGAAACACTCAGCAGGTCTGGCTTAGTCAGTGAAGAGGAAAACAGAATTAAAGCTTCAGGCCAGTGACCTTTCATCAGAATGAATGAGAACAGAATGAATGACTTCTTCACACCAACCTTTATAGCTAAAATCAAACTAAAAAGTAACTAAGGCTCTCTCACACTCCTTTAAGTGGCCAAAAATCAGTAAAGCCTTTACTGGATGTGGTGCCTCACAAATCTCTCAGGATCTCTCAGGCCAGAATGTGCAGAGCACCAAACATGTGTGTGCTCTCATAAGATATACCAGTGTTGAATCATTCCTTGTGTTCTAGTGGCAAACCAATCTATGTGCTACTTTCTACTTTTTACTGCTATTTCCAGCAGTGACTTGTCTCAGCCCTGCCATTTTGTTTCAAAAAAGAAAACTTTCAAAGTTTCATTTAGTTTAACTAGTCTCCTTACGAGCTTTCACTGCTTTAAATACTGTACTGTTTTGATTCAGTCGTGACAAATAAAGGGACAGAATGACAATAAGCTTAAGTGGTGAAATAAGTCAGATCAAAGCACTGCACTAAAGCATTGCACCTTAAGCAAATTGATCACTAATAGTGAGAAACATTTGAAAACAAGTGATAGACTATCACCCTGGCAACTATACCAGTCAATGTCCTCATAATAAAAAACATGTCGAATAGAACGCTGATCGCACACTGTTCTTTCAATGAACAAAATGTTTATTCTGTGCCTTTTAATTCGCTTAACCTGTTAAAAACATTGGACAAATTTATTAGAGTTAACCTTAAGCAACTTACTCATGATATAAGTCAAATTTTCATATTTTTTAAAAATTCATTCTCACTTTATGGGTGACCAATAAGACCAATATTTATTATCCAACCCTGTTTGATGCGATGATGAAGGATTTATATCCAAGTGAGGATGTTATGTTGCTTGGGAGGGGAACCTGGAGGTGTTAGTATTCCCATGCACCATCTAGGTGATTGAGGTTACAGATTTGGGAGAAACCCTGAGCCTAAAGGAAAATATTATAATTTCACAGTTAAGTAATAAATGAATAAAGAGGTGCCTCTTGACCATTTGTGTTAAAAAAGTGCATCCAGATTTTGCACTTGAAGAGTCTAGCTGTAGTTTGAAGATTATTTTCCCCTCTTAACTTGATTCACCCATCATATTCTTGTAATATTTTAAGCACCTCAGTAAGATCAACCCTCAATATCCTATATTCAAGAATATGTGCTTATCACATTAATCGGTCTTCCAATGTACTAGATCATTCTCAAGGTTCTTCTCTATGCTGTCCCCGGGGATGAATATTTCCATTTTCACTCATCGTTGTACTGGATCTAGTACTCAAGTTGTGGTCTCATCAAAGCGTTTCACAATTTAAGTATAACTTCTTCTGATTCGTGCTCCATTGCATTGATAAATTCAGCATTATTTTTGTCTTGTGTTCATTAGGGCTGTGTATTTGTTGAATGTATTTATCAGAAATTTCTCCCTGGCTTTCCTGCCCAACTGCTCTAACGTTGACAGAATTCCATCTGTTCTGCTAATAAGGGTAGAACCTTCTGATTGGCAAAATTTGGATACAAATGTTTAATGTGCATGTACTATATTCCCTTTTGCTCTACATCTCCCATGGATGTGAACTCATTTATTGTAAAAGATTTAAACCCTACTCACTGAAGCGGCAAATTAATGGCTTGTCTGAACTTCCCCAGTAAAAAGTTTCTAGCATGTTTAGTCTGCTGAAAAAAAGACTAGACCTGTTTCAGCTCCACCCTTAGTTAATGGAAAACTAATCTTATCCACTTTTCTTCTTATTTATAATAAATGCTTATTTATATTAGGTTTCATCTGTCTGAACCAACTGGAGTGTCTTGCTTTGTATGTTGATATTGCATGGGAGACTTCAATAAGCAACAGTTCATTAAAAAATGGCTGCATAAGAAAGGTCACCAGTGAACGTTTTCTCCACTTTGCCCTTCTTTCTGTTGTTTTTTTTAAAAAATTGAACTTCAATGGTACTCTTTTTTTTTCTTACTTATAACTTACCTTTAATTCTGACCTCCCTACTTGCATGGTTCACATTTTAGGCGAGAGCAAATCTGCAGAAGTTGCTAACTGATCATCTCCATTGTCCAACGGTCTCCTGTCAAGGTTCAGCAAGTCACCTCGCACTTCTTTCTTCTCTGCTTTCCCTCCTCCTCCACTTTGCTCTGATTCTATTTAACTGCTTCTTCATCTTTCACCTTTTTGCAGCCCTGATGAAGGGTGTAGCCCAAAATGTTAATCTGCCCGCACCCTCCATAGGTGCTGACAGAGCAGCTGTGCGGTTTCTGCATTTTCTGTTTTTGCTTCAGCTTTTAAATAATTGGAAGTCTTTTTTTTTTACAAAAAAAACTGCCGCTTCATTGGACCAGCAATAACATCACTCAAATAATATTGCAAACCTTTGAAGTGCCTTTAAATCCATAAACTGGGCACCACATTACTTGAATGATGACTCAATGTGGCTGGGGGGAGACTGGGAAGACTGGGGGTGGGGGAGGGAGAGATGGGGAGGCACGTGGAATGGTGCAGGAAGTGGTTGCTACAGCTGGATACCAATGCTTGAAGCAGCCAAAGGTCCACTCCTCACTGTAGCTGGTACTACGCAGCTCCATTCAGAATCGTAAATCCCACCAGGAAGGGTCAGAAGATCCAAGAAGACCCTCTTTCCATTAAAGTGTGTACAGTAGCTGTTTAAACCTCCATACCCTAGCGTCCAGGACGACCCAAGTGGTATCAATGAAAAATGCAGCATAGTGGATCCGTACCCCATTTTCTGTCCCCACCTGCCAGAATACTGCCAGGAAAGAACATGGCATTGGTGAGGCTGCACCCACAATACTGTGTACAGTTTTGGTCACCTAAGGAGGGACGTACTTGTATTGGAATCTATTGAGAGAAGGCTCACCAGGCTGATTCCTGGATGAAGGGGTTTGCCTTATGAGGAAAGGTTGAGCCTATACTCATTGGGGTTTAGAAGAATGAGAGGTGATTTTATTGAAACATGTAAGATTCTGAGGGTGCTTGACAAGGTTGATGCTGAGAGGATGCTTCCTGTCATGGGGGTATCTAGATCTAGGGGGACACAGTTTAAAAATGAGCAGTCTCTCACTTAAGATGGAGAAAAGGAGGAAATTCGTCTCTCAGAGAATAATTATTCTTTGGAATTCTCTTCCAAAGAGAGAGCAGTGGAGTCTCGGTCATTGAATTTATTCAGGCTGAATTAGATTTTTGATTGACAAGGGAGTCAAGGGTTAAGGGGGGAGGGGGGCAAATGAGAAAGTGGAGTTAAAGCCACAATCAGATCAGCCACAATCTTATTGAATAGCAGAACAGGTTCCAGGAGCCGAATAGCCTACTCCTGCTCCTATTTCTTGTGTTCTGATGTTCTTATGTTCTAATGGAAATTCTAAAGATGGATACAAATGTTTTACTCTGCTATGTAATGTTTCAACGATAGCTTTGAAAGGGTAATTTGATACATATTTAAAGGAGCAAAGTGCAGGGCTGGGATGAAAGAACATGGGGGGAGAATTCAATGGATAGCTCTTTTAAACAGCCACCACAGTTACGATGGGCCGAATGCCTCCCTCTGTGCTGTATGATTCTGAGCTATGTGGAATATGCATTATCTGTAATCTCTTTGTCTTATGGTTTTGAAACTGTGTGTAAATGAACCAGCATTTTGCAATTTCTTTTAGTAATATTTGTTATCATGAACGTTAAATCTGTTCTTCATAGAAAACTAATTCTTTGGAATTGACCGTTGTTATCTTGAAGTACAATTAGTGCATTGTGTACTTTATTTTCTCTGTAAATGTGAATAGGAAATCTCTCTCTGCAGGCTGTAAAAATCCTACATCACCCTGCACATGGACGAGACCAGAACGAGGGGACATAAGCAAACAATAGTCACAATGGTGCTAGGAAAACTGAAAGGTCTGAAGGTGGATAAATCACCTGGACCAGATGGATTACATCCCAGAGTTCTGAAGGAGATAGCTGAAGAGATAATGGAGGCATTAGTGGTGATCTTTCAGGAATCACTGGAGTCAGGGAGGGTCCCAGAGGACTGGAAAATTGCTAATGTAGCCCCCCTGTTTAAGAAGGGAGTGAGGCAAAAGACGGGAAAGTGCAGGCCGATTAGCCTGACCTCGGTCATTGGTAAGATTTTAGAGTCCATTATTAAGGATGAGATTTCAGAATACTTGAAGTGCATGGTAAAATAAGGCAAAGCCAGCATGGTTTCATCAAGGGGAGGTCATGCCTGACAAATCTGTTAGAATTCTTTGAGGAGGTAACGAGCAGGTTAGACAAAGGAGAACCAATGGATGTTATCTACTTGGACTTCCAGAAGGCCTTTGACAAGATGCTGCACAGGAGGCTGCTCAGTAAGATAAGAGCCCATGGTGTTAGAGGCAAGGTACTAGCATGGATAGAAGATTGGCTGTCTGGCAGGAGGCAGAGAGTGGGGATGAGGGTGTCCTTCTCAGGATGGCGGCCGGTGACTAGTGGAGTTCCGCAAGGGTCAGTGTTGGGACCACAACTTTTCACTTTATACATTAATGATCTAGATGAAGGAACTGAGGACATTCTGGCTAAGTTTGCAATGTTGGCATTTATTTCGAGAGGACTTGAATATAAAAGCAGGGATGTGCTGCTGAGGCTTTATTAGGCTCTGGTCAGACCACATTTAGAATATTGTGAGCAATTTTGGGCCCTGTATCTCAGGAAGGATGTGCTGGGCCTGGAGAGGGTCCAGAGGAGGTTCATGAGAATGATCCCAGGAATGAAAGGCTTAACATATGAGGAACGTTTGAGGACTCTGGGTCTATACTTGATGGAGTTTAGAAGGATGAGGGGGGATCTGATTGAAACTTACAGAATATTGAAAGGCCTGGATAGAGTGGACGTGGGGAAGATGTTTCCATTAGTAGGCGAGACTAGGACCCGAGGGCACAGCCTCAGAGTAAAGGGAAGACCTTTTAGAACAGAGATGAGGAGAAACTTCTTTAGCCAGAGAGTGGTGAATCTATGGAATTCATTGCCACAGAAGGCTGTGGAGGCCAGGTCATTGAGTGTATTTAAGACCAAGATAGATAGGTTCTTGATTGGTAAGGGGATCAAAGGTTACGGGGAGAAGGTGAGAGAATGGGGTTGAAAAACTTATCAGCCATGATTGAATGGCGGAGCAGACTCGATGGGCCGAATGGCCTAATTTCTGCTCCTACGTCTTATGGTCTTATGGTCTTAATAAATCCACGAGGGAATTCGGGAAAAGCTTCTTTATCCAGAGAGTGTTTGGAATGTGGAACTCACTACCACAGGGAGTAGTGGAAGTGAATAGCATAGATGTATTCCATAGAAATCTAGATAAGCATACGAAAGAGAAATGAATAGAAGGATACCCTGGTGGGGATTAGATGAAGAGTGGTTGGACGAGGCTTGGGTGAAGCATAAACACTGACAAAGATCTGTTGGGTCAAATAGCCTGTTTCTCTGCTGCAAATACTTTGTAATATTTGTGAACTGAGGCTGGACTGTCTAAATTAAAAGCCTGACCTTAAGATGCCCATTATACAGAAGAGGCTGACACGAATGGTTTGATTTTCAGCCCCTACTGGTCAGGGATTGGAGGAGGGCAGGTGGGCAGTAAAAACAGTGCCACCCATCTGCATGCCAGTTCCCCAGATCCATCTTGACCCGGGACTATTTTTGTGGAAGTGGGATGGGGGTGGTGGCAGGGGTACCCTCCTGCATGCAACAGGTAGCCAATCCAGGTCATTTAGGACCACCTAAGGCCAATTAAAGGAGGCCGACTGGGATTTTCCAGTGGGCCTCCATGTTCTCGCAGGCGGTGGAGACCAGTTTAAGTGCCTGGAGGCAGCCTCCTGGCTGCAGATTGAGGGGCCAGCACTCCAGGCAGGCTTAGGGACCCTCCCTGCCTGCCTGCATGCTACAGCAATCATAGGCAGCCCTGTAGAGAGGCTCACCCACAACATTAACGGCCTGGCTACAAAAGTCAGTTTAGTTTAAGTTTAATAAAGTTGGAAAAGGGCACATTCATTTTGAAGCACTCTCTCTTACTTACCTTCCTTTGTAGCCTGCTGGTCCTTTCAAACTGGATGGTCTCTAATTGGCCTTCAGCTTTGAGAGCCCACTTGTCATTCTTAATGGGACAGCAAGCCCATCCTCTGGCAATTACTTGGCCACTCTGTGGAAAATCACATAAAGTGACTGTTTCCCACATAGTGCTGGCTTCTGACCCCCTTTACAGCAGGGTTTAAAATTCTGCAGGAGAATTCCTGCCTGGAATTAATAGACATTCCCAAAGACAACAAAGATGGTTGAAGTGGAAATCATAAAATGCATCCTAAATCCTCAATCTGTAATACTTGCAGTATTCCTCAAATCTCCCTGTTTCAGTCTCCTTAATCCAGGGAACTGAGATTATTGACACTCTACCAAATCATGATTCCCGTATAGAGGATTTTCACAATACTTGGTGTCGTGTTCCTGGCTCCCCATAAGCAGATCAAATCCTTAATGAAGCAAAACTTGTTCCTTATTAGCTGCATAAGACAAACTTTGTGCTCATGAACTGAGGTTAATACCTGACCAGTGGTTGAGGATTGGACAGAAAACAGAGCGTAGCGATAAATGCTTTATTTTTGGCTGTGACTAGTAGTGGAATTTTCGGTGCCTGTTCCGGCGATCATGTTTGGCGGCGTGAATGGACAATATGGTGAGAAGGCCAAAAATTAGTTTCACGATGTTCTGAAACCAGTTTGCAATCGCCCGCTCTGCCCATCAATCGCGGGCCCCATTTCCCGCTGTCGGACATTGGGAGCTTCATTGTAGTATCATATCATTGCAAATCATTGTAAGCCCCAGCTCGCCGGAATCATCCCTCCACACTGGATCGTCAGAGATCTTGCCGACGTGGTTCACAACTGTACATAAGTGCCGTGCACCTGGCAAGCAGCACCTTGCCTACCTTGCTTCGGGCAGCACTCACAATCATCAGTGCCAGGCTTCGCAGACAGAACCACATCACCTTTAGGGGGGCTCCCGGGCAGGTCTGTACCTACCAGACTAGCCATAAGGTGGGGGTAGCTTTTCAACAGCTGCAGGGCTAGGACTTGCTTGCTGAAAGGGGATAAGTGGCCACAGACAAGGGAAGAGGCTGCAGGGTGAGGGCTGTACTGGGGAATGGGGGTATCCCAGGTTGTGCATGGGGGCACAGATTGATCTGTGCAAGTGGCCTCAAGATGGTGAGGGCTGAGGAGGCAGCCTCCAGAGAAGATGAGGCCAGATGGAGATCTGAGTATGTTTCTGAGAGAGTGAGTGGTGATGTCCCTTTGGTTGGCACTGAGTGAGATGCCAGTGAATATGTGCTTGAGTGTGTGAGTTTAGAATGATGAGGTAGTTGTCTTACCCTGGCGACATGAATGGGATCATTCATCCTCCTTCTGCATTGTATGGCCAGCCTCTTCTGTGTAGCATTGGCACTGATCATCACCTCCTTCGCCCAGCAAGCCGAATGGTAATGCCGCTGCCCCTCCTGCAGCTGAAGCGGGAGTAGGGGATTTCACGGCAGGCCTCCATTGTGTCCAAAAGACCCTCGAGGTTCGCATCACTAAACTTGGGGGCTGCTGTCTTCTTGCCTTTCGGGGCCATGTCTTCTTTGCAGTAGTCCTGAGCTGGAGGCACTGAGAACCGTGCGCGCGGCTGCACATTAAATGTGGCGCCTAGCGCGATGAAGCGGCGTGATGAGCCCGCCATCGAAACAGCATGTTTCCTGGGAATGCATGATTAATGGGGTGGGATTTGGACGATATGGCGTGAAAAGCCAACATTGCAGCTGGCGGGTAAAATGTCCTTTTTCCCGTCCGCTACCGCACTTAGTGCAAATCTGTGACGATTCTATCTTGGGGTGGGGGCTGATGCGCTGCAATGATCAATGCTCAGGCCTCCGCTATTAAGAATCTGTCAATGACTTGGGTGAATGAACTGAGTGTAATGTATGCAAGTTTGCTGATGATGTAGGTAAGTAAGCTGTGAGGAGGATACAAAAATGCATCAGGATTATAGACAAGTCGGGTGAGTGGGAAAGAATGTGACAGATGGAATATAATGTGGAAAAATGTGAAGTCATCCGCTTTGGTAGAAAAAAATAGAAAATCAGAATATTTTTTAAAAGATGAGTGGGAAACATGTTAGTATTCACAGGGACCTGAGTGTCCTTGTACCAAGTCACAGAAAGTTAACACGCATGTTCAGCAAGCAATTAGGAAGGCAAATGGTCTGTTAACCTTAGCCTTAATACAGAGGGATTGGAGTATAAGAATAAAGCGATTTTACCTAAATTATGTATGGTCTTGGAGCTTTGTGTACAATTTTGGTCTCCTTATCTTAGGTGGGATAGAGGGAGTGCCACGAAGGATCACTAGACTGGTTCTTGCAATGAAGGGATTAAGTAGACTAGGCCTATGGTCCTGAGAGTTTAAAAGAATGGGAAGTGATCACAGTGATCACAGTATTCTTAAGGGATTTGACAGGGTAGATGCTGGAAAGATGTTTGCCCTGACTGAGGAATTTGAAACTAGGGATCATAGTCTCAGAATAAGGGGACTGAAAGGAGAAATTTCTTCATTCAAAGAGTTGTGAATCTTTGGAATTCTCCACCCCAGAGGGCAGTGGATGCTCAGTCATTGGGTACATTCAAGATAGAGATAGAGAGATTTTTGGACACTAAAGGGAATCAAGGTATATGGGGATAGGGTGGAAAAATAAATCAACCATCAGCTTATGGAATGGTGCAGTAGACTCGAATGGCCAAACAGTCTACTTCTGTTCCTAATTTTTATGTTCTTAATCTGATACTTGTCAGTCTGCCTAGGTTTAAAAATAAGCTTGTAATTTCAGAAAAACATTTAATGGAGAAATCATGAGGTGCCACCATTACCTTCATAGGCTTGATTTTGTTTTTTTTAATCATTTGTTATTTCAAAAGTTTACCTAGTGATATAAGGGATGAAATTAGATGAATAACAGGTGAAAGCACACTGATCACTCATTATATATATACCCTGCCTTTAATAGGTCTGGGTTTTGGATGTGTTGTATAATAGGCACAAAAGGCTCCCCTGTCTTGCAAACCTGTCCATGTCCAATTCCCCCCACCTTGTAAATTTTGTTAACACACTGAATATTTCAATTCCATGGTGTTCACAACGAGATGGGGGCAATGATCGGGGCCCCCAACTGCAGAATACAGCTCAGTTACAACATGTTGGTTGCACTAGCGCCTACCACATATCAACGCATTCTGAAGTTAATATAAGCAATACCAATATCACACTTGATTTTGGTACATCGCAAGGTGTAGGTCGCTAGTATTGAGGAATAGACGAGATCGCTATCTACCAACATCATACAATTACAATTTGTGGGCTACAATTGACGTTCTTTACCTTAATTCAAATGACTGGGCAAAATCTTTTCCTCGTAAAATGACTGCAAATTTTTCATCATATCTCAGCATTTAGTTCGTGGAGAGACAGATGAATGGTTACAAAGATGAAGTAAATATAGATATGATGCACTGTGAATCTCCTTATTGGTAAAGTGAAAATGAAGCATATGTTTGCAGCAATTTGCAGTTTTGGACAAGAGTATCGATTTCACAAGTCATCAGCTGTGGCGAAATGATTTGTGTCTTGACATAACCCTTGAGATGCTTCTATAATTCTGATTGCTTCTTGCAGTTACTGGAAGTACTTTTACCGGAATTGTCAATTACTTACTGGTTGTGCAGAATGGGTGTTACTTTGTATGTATGATATATTTAGACAAATGATAGGTAAAATAGAAACATTTGTTCATTGCATATTTTGTGGGTATTTGTTGCTGAATATCAACTACTTGATTTAAAAAAAAATTCTCATCTGTGAGAATTGCTGGAAAGGCTGATGTTGATTGCCCATTTCTACATGTTAACTGAGTGACTAAGTAAGGTCACTTGGGAGGGCAGTTAAGAAACTTCTGTGAGGCACCAGAGACATGCATAGACCAGACCAAGTCAAGACATCAGATTTCCATCCTTAAAGAGTATTAGTGAATTAGTTGGATTTTTAACGACAACCCAACTATGTCACGGCGTGAAATTATTGCATCAACTAAGTCTCCACGAACCAGTTATTGATGCAGAGTGTTGCCTAGGAGTGATTGTTACCAGAATTACCAAATATTCCATCCAACTTTTTTTTATTCATATGGCTGGGGAAGCTGTTATAGTTCAATATTGAGGTTAATAGTCCAGTCAATGGCTTCAGCTGACTCAGTGTGAATGGTTGTGACGCCACCAGGAATGGACCTCTCAGGGCAGAAATTCAATATGTGGGCAATGGTCTGACTCAGATGGCCACAATCATAATCTGAGCTGTCCCTCATGTTCCACCTGTGGAATAATGCTATAGTGTTAATAGTTCAGCCTGCAGGTCTAGCATGTATTTGTATCTTTATATTTCCTTACTTGATATCTTACAATTATGCAGTACCTTACATTCTGATTCCAGCTCAAACATCCCCATGGAAATGGTCCAATCTTTCCACCTTTTCCAGCAGAATTATTGTTCGAACCATCGATAGCTTTTCAACACATGGCCTTTAAATGCTCTTCTCCGAGATCCTCAAAACAACCTGATTATTTTACAACAGAATCTGATCAAAGCCGTTCATTCATTCATACAAACGTTAAATTTATAATAACCACAGGACTTCATCAGTGTAAAAGGATTACTTCATCATAAAAAGCCACACTGATCTTTTAAGAA
The DNA here is from genome assembly GCF_964194155.1 of Cetorhinus maximus. Taxonomy (NCBI): domain Eukaryota; kingdom Metazoa; phylum Chordata; class Chondrichthyes; order Lamniformes; family Cetorhinidae; genus Cetorhinus; species Cetorhinus maximus. The sequence continues at coordinate 19,157,856 of NC_135886.1, forward strand.
AGCTTGTGACATTTTCAAAAAGTGTGGGTTCCACTGTGTGATATTACAAACGTAACACGTTCACCTGAAATTCCCCAGCTGTTTTGTCAAAGTCAAAATGGGCTGATTTTCATTTACTAATGTAAGACAGGTCTAAAAGAGCTGGTGGAAATTCTACCTGAGTGTTAGAGCAGTCATGCTATCCAAATTTCTTGAGTCAGTCTGGTTGCATAATTATTCACCAGTCCAGATACAGATTTGGGGCGGTGTCAAGAGTGCATTAATAGTGAGAATAGAAAATTGCATCTAAATGACATTCTTGTTTTTGTATCTTTTGACGGCATTTTGGCTCGCATGGGCTTATTCCAATTGTTTTAAATTTTTCTGCCTCCAACATGTACCTGTCACAACCTTACTTCAAATTTGGGCAAGCTGGGGAGGAGATCCAATCTGCCCTTTATTCCTTGCATTCATACTCCACAAATATATGCTCGCAAGGCTTAATAGGAAAGAAAATGTTATACTGAGGTCAAAGCAAAAGGAAATTGGCCTCTGTTGAAGACCAGTATCAGCCCCAGGGGCATCAAAAATAAGTGCTAATCGTGATTTCAATTTTAAATTGTTAACCATCGACTCAGCTTGTTAATCAAACATAGGGATGTTTCCATGGAAAAACTCAGCAGGCCTGGCAGCATCAGTGGAGAGAGAAACACAGGGCGGAATCATCCCAGATTTGCACTAAATGTGGTAGGGGGTGGGAAAAAGGATGTTTTACTCACTGGCCTTATTGGCGAGTTTTTGTGTTATATCATCCCAATCCCACCTCATTTAACTATGCACTCCCATGAAACATGCTGTTTCGCTGGCGGGCGGCCTCTGATTTGCCCGCCACGCCATCAACTCATCGCTGTCTTGCGCTGGGCGCCATATTTAAAGTGCAGCTACGAGCACACATCTCAGTACTCCCAGCCCAGGACTGCTGCACAGAAGACATGGACCCAAAAGACAAGAAGACTGCAGCCCCCCGATTCAGTGATGCATCCCTGGGTCGCCTTCTGGACACTGTTGGAGCCCACTGCGATATCCTCTACCACCGGTCCGGCTGCAGGAGGCCCATCACTGTCACCGCTCCGGCTTAGGAGGCAGCCATAGTGGTGGTCAGTGCCAATGCTCCACAGAAGAGATTCGCCATCCAGTACACAAAGAGGATGAATGATCTCATCTGTGCCACCAGGGCAAGGCAGCCATCTCATCGCTCTAAACTCACACACTCACAAGCCCATCACACATTCACTGGCATCCCACTCACTGCCAGCTCACTCTCTCTCTCACATACACCCTCACATCTCCAGCTGGCCTCATCTCCTCTGGAGACTGCCTCCTCAGCCCTCACCATCTTGAGGCGACTTGCACAGATCAACATGTGTGCCCATACACACCCCCTGGGATGCCCCCCTTCCTCAGTATGCCCTCGCCCTGCAGCCTCTTCCCTTGCCTGAGGTCACTTCTCCCCCTTCCCCAAGCAAGCCGTGGCCCTGCAGCCATTGAAAAGCCACCCCCGCCTTACGGCTGGTCTCGTAAGTAGTGACCTGCCCGTGAATAAAAGTAATGTGGTGCTGTCTGCGAAGCCTGGCGCTGATGATTCTTTGTGTTGCCCGAAGCAAGGTGGGCAAACAAACCTATAGTGCTGAGCGAAGTGCAGCTTGCCAGGTGCACGTTGCTTATGTACAGTTGTGAAACACGTCGCATGCAACCAATCTGACATGCCCTGATGATCCAGTGTGGGGGGATGATTCTGGCACGTTGGGCTTATAATGATATGCAGATGTATTACAATGAAGTTCCCGATGTGTGGCAGTAGGAAACGTGGCCCGCCATTGACAGTTTCACGACGCCGTGGAACCGATTTTTGGCCTTCCCACTATATTGTCCGCTCACGCCCGCCATGACGCCCAACATCAGTGGGCACGGAAAACTCCCCCTAGGGTCAATGGCCTCAATTTTCAGGTTGGCGGGCCCGGGATCGGCCAGGAAATGGGCCGCTGCCTGCGATTGGCCCACGACCGCGGTTTCACGCTGGCTGGCCAGTTAAGGCCCGCCCAGCGTGAAATGCGGCTTCCCAATGGTTGGGAAGGGTTGGGCGCGGGCAGGGGTGTGTCGTCCACCGCGTCCAATAGCGACCCGGTGGGCAGTTTAAAAACAGTACAGGTTGAAGGCTGCCGGTAAAGAAACATACAAGCTGTTTTGCGGAGACGGTGCCTATGGCCTCGCCAGTGGCTGGAGATGCCAGGCAGGAGGGCAGGTCGGGTGGGCACTTGGCCCCCCTGCTTTTTGGATGAGTGCCTTGCCGTGCTCCAGGAGGAGGTGGCTGCCAGGAGGGACCAAGGGATGGAAGGAGGAGGCCACCAGACCTGATGAAGAAAGCCTGGGAGGAGGTGGTTGCGCAGCCATGACATGGTACAGCACATATTTGTGCAGTGCTGCAAGAGATTCAGTGACCTGCTGCGCTCAGGCAGGGTGAGCACCATATTAGCATGGATCAGTATGCAGAAGTGTAAATGGCTGGCTGTCCCCGTGTGGAACTCAGGGGTGTAGAATCTAAGTGCCAAATGCCAATGTCTCCGGAGCTGGCCAAGGGAGTGAGCCCTGGCTGCTTGGACTGAGTGTCTTGTGGCTCGAGGGTCACGACTCGGGTGTGCCCTGCGAGGTGTTCCTCAGGTGGGGTTGGCCAGGCTGCAATGGGGCTGCAGGTAGGGAGTGGACTAATCAATGCTCCTCTATCCTTTCAGGAGAAGACGAGCCATAACCAATTGTAGAGGTAGAGAATTGTAGACAATCGGAGACCTACCCAACCTACTGCTGCTGACCAGGTTTGAGCAGCACTCCCTGGAGCTGGAGAGCCAGCATGCTCCCCGTGCAATTGGTCATGGAGAGGCAGGGGTGTCAGATGAAGGTAAGAGCACAGCGCAGAGAGGTGAGAGTTTCAGATGGTGCAAACATTTTTGTGTAGTCTCTTCATTGATGGGAGCCTCACAACTGGAGTCCCCATTGATCATTGAAAGACAATGGCACCGTGATGCAGATCTCCATTGTCTCACCAGGGTGCCTGGCATGCACAGTGACAATGTGATGACTTTAACTAATGACATGTCCTTGTTCTCCCTTAGATTCTCCACCATGCCCACAAACGCAGGATCCCTGAGGGCCACCTCTGAAGCTAGAGGACCACTGGGCTTTAGGTGCACCTGCGTCACATCTGCACCCTGAACCAGGCACCAGCGTAGATACCAGCACCTCGGTGGGCGTTAGATTGTCGGCTACATTGTTGGTGCACATTAGTGAGGGCACTTTACACTCGCTTGAGGTGTAGGTAGAGGCAGAGAGTCTCCAGGGCGCTGACAGTTGGAGGACTGCTGGAGACCAGGACGATGCTGGGTTGAAGGTAAATGATGAGCCACTTGAGTCATCCATTAAGCGGCAGATGCTGGATGTCCAGCAGGATGTGCGGGAGGCTCTGGCAGAGATCCATGAGAGTATGCGTGCCATGGTCTCTGTTGTGGAGGAGTCCATGCAGAGCATCAGCACTGCATTGACCCTCATGGCCGAGCACACTGGCTCCTCCATTGAGAGAGTGGCGACTCTCATGGAGAGGCAGCTCCAGGGGTAGAATCAGGGGTTCCTGGGGTTGCGCTCGGACCTGCAAACCCTCACACAGGCACTGACCTCAGGTGGCTTGTACCAGTGTGGGAGATGGATGAAGCACCCAGTATCCCAGACATCATCTCGCATGATTGCACGTCTGATTGGGACGGGCATGTGCCCGCCCGATCGGCGTAAAGTTCTGCCCAATATTTCTGAAGCTCTGAAGAGCCATACGGACTCGACATGTTAGCTCTGTTTCTCTCTCCATAGATGCTGCCAGACCTGCTGAGTTCTTCCGGCATTTGCTGTTTTTATTTCAATTTCCAGCATCTACAGTATTTTGCTTTTATTTTGATGTTTCCATGGAAATGTTTGCAAGCATATCCAAATAATAGCTTAAACTGTTGACTCCTGAATTAGTTTCTGTTCAATTGTAGTTGAATCCTTATCTGCTCAATAGCAGGGAAAGGACACAGTGACCAGCTATTTAATAATAAGGACCAAAATCTTGCTGCTGAGTAGAATGGTCATGACTCAAATCAAACAGATGGTCCTACCTGTAGTATAAGGGGCTGGTATATACATGGTTAATGTGGGACTGAGTATTGTACCACACATACAATGATGTAAGAAGGCACATGACCCAGGCCTATGGTCAGAGTGGTGTTGGCCAGAGATGTGTTAAGGCCTAGAGATGGAGACAGCCCCATGCCTGAAACCTTTACTCTATATATGTATACAGTTACAAGCAGTTAATAAAGACATGTTGTTAACATGCAGAAGACTACGAAGACTTTGTTAACAGACACATTCTGTTGCATAGGGAACGGACACAGTAACCAGCTGTTTAATAATAAGAAACAAAATCTTGCTGCTGCGTGAATGGTCATAACTCATGTGCACTAGGTCAAACAGGTGGTCCTAGCCACAGACCTCTCATTAATTTAAATCTGCAGGGTGCTCAGACTACAGTTTTCTAAACACATTGACACTCACCGTACCCGAAGGAACACATTTTGGATTGTTTTCAGTTTTGGTTTGTGAATTTCACAGTTTTTTCACACACTTAACCAAGTTCGCACCCAGTATATTTCATTTACCATTCCTTTGTAATGAAAATTTATGAGTGCAACATTGACATATATACTGTGTGCCAGCTAGCAATTGGCTAAAAGCTTATTTAATACATGGATCTGACTGAATCTGGGGTAATTACTGTTCCTGTGAATTATGCATACTCATTGAATAAATGTTTGATTTGTTTGCTGATTTTATGCTATTCTCCATTTATGTTATTCTGGATGACACAACCTTTTCACCAAGACTTATTTGTAAAGTGAAGCAATATTCTGGATAATTAATTATTACATGCAAATTGAATGGATAAGTGAAACACTGGCCAGAATTTTACCAGCCCTCTGGAAATGGACTGGGAGGTGGGAGGGGCAGGGAAATGGTGGTGGAATGTGTCAGCAGGGAGGGCTGACATCTTCCTGCTGCCACATGTTATTGTCAACAGCAGGAATGTCAGGGGCTCAGCTGCCATCCAACTGGAGGTGGGGAGCCAATTAAAGTACTAAATTGGCCTATGAATGTCCATTTTATGCCCCCCGCTGTGAAGTGAGATTGGAACCATGATAGAAGCTGATGACTGGATTGTGGAAAGGCTAACAAGCTTGAAGAGAATGTTTGCTGAAGGAAGTGGTGTGTGTGTGTTTGCGATGAAAATGAAATGTGGTATAATGTGTCTTTGTGCTGGGTGGTGAAGGTGTGATAACACTGAAGTGATGGTCTCACATTACCCACTATTAGCAGAGGAGACCTCAGGCTGTTTTTTTTTTTGCAGAGCCGTGGAGATTCAGTGGACCTTTACAAATGGCTAATGGGACCCGATTCCAGGATTCCTGCTCTCTGATTCCTGGCACCCCCAATTTTTGCTGAGGCGGCGGGCGCTACATTCTTGACATGGCCGGCTCCATTGCGGAGGTAGACAGCTCCTAGCCCCTGCAACTTTCATGGATTCGGGCCAGCTTCTCAAGGACTGATGGTTCATAGCCCCTCAGAGAAGTCATGAACCATAATCTGGATGTGGGAACCTTTTGAAAGGTAACTTCAAAATGTCTTACCCATGCATGTCAACATATTCCCCCCATCAACCCCCTGCAAAGACCCTATAAAAGTGTCAATCAATCAGACTTTTAAAGTATTAATAACAGATTAATAATTATTAATATAGGCACCTGATGCCTCTTCACATTGTGTAAATAAACATTGAGCCAGTGAAAAGTCTCATTTTGAAGGCTTGGCTGAGAACCCAGATTTCCGTTAAGGATTTTTTTTTGAAACAGGTACACACAATGGAAAACATTGCTTGAATGATAGCTTTACAAGCTTTTATTCTGTGATCTATCTTGTCATCCCAATTAAAGGCTTTTACGCCCTCTAGCCCTCACCCCTCACACACCCTCACATTCCATCCATCCTCCATGCCAACTTATATCCCCATCCCCCCAGGCCCTTCATACTCTCCATGCCAACACATGAACTTTCCATGCCCATTCACCCAGAATGCACCATGTACAGAACCAATGAGCCACATAGGAACAATGTGAGGATCTGCTCAGAAAAAAAACACCCATTCAGAAATCTTCTTTTGAAAAAGCTATACAACCCTATAAAAATATCAATCAGACAGACCATTAAAGTGTCAATAACTGAGGCTTCAAAAACTTCACACCTCTTAATCTTGTGCAAATAAACATTGAGATATTGGCAAACGAGGTGGGGGTTAGAATCGAGTTGGGCTGGCCGACCCAAGAAGCAGATCCTAGGCGATGGGGATGGCTTGTGTCATGGTGGGTTGATTAGAAGGCCCACTTTGGTTCACTAGGACTTTATCCTAGTTGTATTAGAAGGTGTTCAGCCCTATAGCCCTCAACCATCACACTCCCTCGCCACCCCACTCATCCCCCATGGTCTCTCATAACCCCATGCCAACTTCATGCCAACTCATACCCACACCTCAATGGCTCCTCATACGTCCATACCAATTCCATGTCAAATCATGCCTCCTACCCACCCCATGCCCCCTCATACCAATCATTTCACCTCCATAAGCTACTCACCCAGTATCCGCCATGGACAGACCTCAGGAGCCATTTGGAGATGAAAAAAACTTCTAACAATCTAATACAGTTCTCCTACACACTTGATAGTGAAAAAACTCTCCTAAAGAGAAAGCATACAATGCGGCGAAGAGCAGTGGGAAACCAGGGGATTGGGAAGCCTACAAAGACCAACAGAGGACAACTAAAAAAGAAATAAGGAGGGAGAAGATTAAATATGAGAGTAAACTAGCCAGTAATATAAAAGAAGATTGCAAGAGGTTTTTTGGATATATAAAGAGTAAGAGAGAGGCAAAAGTGGACATTGGGCCGCTGGAAAATGATGCTGGAGAAGTAGTAGTGCGGAACAAAGAAATGGCGGAGGAACTGAATAGGTACTTTGCGTCAGTCTTCACGGTGGAAGACACGAGTAACATCCCCAAAGTTCAAGAGAGTCGGGGGGCAGAGGTGAGTATGGTGGCCATTACCAAGGAGAAGGTGCTAGGAAAACTGAATGGTCTGAAGGTGGATAAATCACCTGGACCAGATGGATTACACCCCAGAGTTCTGAAGGAGATAGCTGAAGAGATAGTGGAGGCGTTAGTGGTGATCTTTCAGCAATCACTGGAGTCAGGGAGGGTCCCAGAGGACTGGAAAATCGCTAATGTAACCCCCCCTATTTAAGAAGGGAGTGAGGCCAAAGGCAGGAAATTACAGGCCGATTAGCCTGACCTCGGTCGTTGGTAAGATTTTAGAGTCCATTATTAAGGATGAGATTTCAGAATACATGGTTTCATCAAGGGGAGGTCATGCCTGACAAATCTGTTAGAATTATTTGAGGAGGTAACGAGTAGGTTAGACAAAGAAGAGCCAATGGATGTTATCTACTTAGGCTTCCAGGAGGCCTTTGACAAGGTGCCGCACAGGAGGCTGCTCAGTAAGATAAGAGCCCATGGTGTTAGAGGCAAGGTACTAGCATGGATAGAAGATTGGCTGTCTGGCAGGAGACAGAGAGTGGGGATAAGGGGGTCCTTCTCAGGATGGCGGCCGGTGACTAGTGGAGTTCCACAGGGGTTAGAGTTGGGACCACAACTTTTCACTTTATACATTAATGATCTAGATGAAGGAACTGAGGGCATTCTGGCTAAGTTTACAGATGATACAAAGGTAGGTGGAGGGACAGGTAGTATTGAGGAGGCGGGGAGGCTGCAGAAGGATTTGGACAGGTTAGGAGAACGGGCAAAGAAATGGCAGATGGAATACAATGTGGGGAAATGTGAGGTCATGCACTTTTGTAGGAAGAATAAAGGCATAGACTATTTTATAAATGGGGAGAGAATTCAGAAATCTGGAGTGCAAAGGGACTTGGGAGTCCTAGTACAGGATTCTCTTAAGGTTAACTTGCAGGTTGAGTTGGTAGTTAGGAAGGCAAATGCAATGTTGGAGTTTATTTCGAGAGGACTAGAATATAAAAGCAGGGATGTGCTGCTGAGGCTTTATAAGGCTCTGGTCAGACCACATTTAGAATATTGTGAGAAATTTTGGGCCCCGTATCTCAGGAAGGATGTGTTGGCCCTGGAGAGGGTCCAGAGGAGGTTCACGCGAACGATCCCAGGAATGAAAGGCTTAACATATGAGGAACGTTTGAGGACTCTGGGTCTATACTTGATGGAGTTTAGAAGGATGAGGGGGGATCTGATTGAAACTTACAGAATACTGAAAGGCCTGGATAGAGTGAATGTGGGGAAGATGTTTCCATTAGTAGGAGAGACTAGGACCCAAGGGCACAGCCTCAGAGTAAAGGGAAGACCTTTTAGAACAGAGATGAGGAGAAACTTCTTTAGCCAGAGAGTGGTGAATCTATGAAATTCATTGCTGCAGAGGGCTGTGGAGGCCAGGTCATTTATTGTATTGAAGAGCAAGATAGATAGGTTCTTGATTGGTAAGGGGATCAAAGGTTACCGGGAGAAGGCGAGAGAATGAGGTTGAGAAACTTATCAGCCATGATTGAATGGCGGAGCAGACTCGATGGGCCGAATGGCCTAATTTCTGCTCCTATGTATTATGGTCTTATGGTCTTATGGAACCTAATCAAAGCTTTTAAATCTCCTCAACTGGTTAATCTGTTATAAAAAAAAGCACATTGTAATTCAGACCTAACATCAATGACAGCTAATCCTTTATTAGTTACTTCAAACTGTTAACTGCCCTCAGGGAAATGTCATCAAAGAAATCTATTGAAACTGCATGACCAGATCGTAAATTTTTTTTCTAACTTACACCAGATGACCTGTCAATCAATGTAGCCCAGCGGAGGGCTCCTTAACTCTCATTGACAGCTTCAGCCTGTTTTTATCATATTTAAAGAGCAGGGGATTAAAAAAAAACTAACGATCATGACATGTAAACTGTCCTTCAAGAGCGTTTATATCTCCCGCATAAAGTCATGCTTCCCACACTGCAGGTTAAGGCCATTGGACCAGTCAAAATGGGGTCTGTTTGAACTCAGCACTAAGTTCAAATGGCCTTGCTAAGTTTGGGTTTCTCTCCTGTGTAAGTCACGACTCACCTTCTGGATATGTCAGAAATAGGGACAGGACTTCCGCAACCAGATCCCACCTACCATTTTTCAAGGTCTATCAGGCCCTAAGCCTTATGAATAGAAATCGGAGTAAAAAATGTGTTGCGGATATGCTTGTGTGTGAATCAATCTTTTCTGGGAATTTATATCTTTAAAATATCGTCCTCGGATGTGGTTTTCCTCATTTGGTTTGCCAAAACCAGAAGTAACTGCATTTATGCTGCTAAAGCATTATTGTGCATTATTTTATCTTGAGTTTTTTTTAATGCAGATTTCCTCGCAGTTCAATGGCTTACTTTTGACACTGGAAAGATAACAAAACCACATCAAAGGACTTAAGCAAAGGAGTAAACTGATTCTAAACCCATACCCTCTTTCTTAGAAATTGTTTAGAAATTCTGCATTTTATAGCTAAAAAGCAAAAAAAAAAATAGAAATTATCATTTTGTTCCCACGGGCTCAAAATCACAAATATTTGAATCTGTTTCAATGTTGTATATTTTTTGTCATATATATAGACGTGATAAATATTGGATAAGATGGCAATAATTGTGGTGTAATCAGTGCCACATCAAAAGTTCAGATTCCATCAGTCACAACCGTGCCAATGGCAAAGCATAAACATTTATCAGCATCGATGATCTGGCTCCTAGCATGTGTTCTTAGTTTACAAATAGTATGGGGTGAGGCATTTCCCTGCAACGCTCTAGGAAATTAGTTTAGCATACTACTGCATGTTAATTCTACCTGACAGAAACCATATACAAATGCAGGGTATCTGTCAAATAGATTTGGAAATGCTTCTACTCCAATTTTACTAAAATTATAAAGATCCAATTAGTTTCCTCTACATTGTAAAGAAGACAAGTGTGTCTGTCTGGTGTAAATTGTCTTTAATGTAACACATTCCAATCTATGGGCTATCGAATGGGAAGTCCAGCTCTATTTTTTTTAACATACAGTTACAACAAGAACTTTATTTATATAGCACCTTTAATATAATAAAACATCCCAACATGCTTCACAGGAGCATTGTAGAACAAAATGTGACACCGAGTGATAGTAGGGCAAATGGCGCCAATCTTGGTGAAAGAGGTGGGTTTTAAGGAGGGAAGAGGGGATAGAGGTGGAGAAGTTGAGGTTGGAAATTCCAGAGATTAGGGCCAAAGGGCTGAAGGCATTGACCACCAGTGCTGGACCGATTAAAATCGGGGATGCTTAATGGACCAGAATTACACGAACACAGATATTTCAGAGGGTTGTGGGGCTGTAGGAGATCACAGATTATAGACATTGATGAGGCAGAGGGATTTGAAAGCAAGGATGATAATTTTTAAATTGTTGCTTAACTGGCAGCCAATGTAGACCAGTGAGTACAGATGTGCTGGTTGAATGGGACTTGGTGCAAACCGTTAGATTGACAATACCCAGGAGAGTCGAGAAATTCCCAGCTAAACTTCCAATTTTTATTCAGAAGGCTGCTACCACAGTTACTTTTAACACATGTTCCCCAATTCATTTTAAACTCCCACTTCTAGGCCCAGTCTCTGGTTCCTTTACTGTCCTGTTCCCTAACTCCTTTAAGCTTCCACTCCCTGGCCTTTTTTACACTCATACTGCCTGGTTCCTTTTAAATTCCCTCTCCCCAGGAACTTTACACTCCTACTCCTGTGCACCTTTTACAGTGGTAGTCCTAGCGGGAAGCTGCCTAGTTCTTGCTAAGATGCTTGACCAGTTCCCTGTAGCCTCCTGAGATCTGTAGGAAATTTAGAGAAAACTGTTACAGGACAACATGAAATAAGAGGTAGTAAAGAGGAGGGAAAGTACAAAGCGAGAGAAACAGAGAGAGAAACAAATGAGGCAATAAGAAATGAAAGTGATAGAAAGAGCAAAAAAGATGTGGAGGAGAAAGAATGCGACTGCAGAATGAAAGAATGGAGAGATGGAAACACCGAAACGGGGGAAAGAAAATAAGAAAGTTGGCGGTGAGAGGAAAGGAAAAAGAAAAATGCAGAAGTGAAAAACAGAGGGACAAAAGTGAAGGAGGAGAGGGGAAGAGAACTGAAAGTGGCAAGCAGAAATGAAGAAGAAACAGAAATGGAGAAGAGGAAAAGTGAAGGGAGACAGATGGGGAAAAAAGTGCAGGCAGAGAAAAATGGAAGTAGAGGGGGAGAAAGAAAGCGATGAACAGGAGTGGGAAAACGGCAAGAGAAGTGAAAAAAAAAGATTGACCAATGGAAAAGAAGGAGCTGAGGGTGACAGAAGCCAAGAGATGGGAGAGAGTGAGAGAAAGCTAAGGAGGATTGAAACACAGAACTAGAAGAGAGAGACATTTTATCACCACCACCAGGCTTAACATAACTCTTAGCTAGGAGCAAACAGGGAAACTGAGAGATCTTTGGTGGAGCCCAGCTAAAGAAAGTTAGCCTGAGCCAGGTTAAGTGGGCAGGGTAAATACATGAGTGGGTCATACATGTGGGCCATTGTCTGATGTTCCTACCATCATGTTGTTGGTGGTTCCGCCTGTGGAACATAAATAGCTCCAGGGAATTCCAATCTCCCTGGGATGGCCTCTTAGACGTTTTCAGCTCATGCACTGTCACACTGAAGCAAAATCTAATGCTTCAGCAATGAAGTCGCTGGATATCAGGAGCACCTTTATCATCGCAATATTAACACTAAGCTTCGAAACCAAATGTTAAAAATGGTTGGGCAGGGTCATCTCAGATTCGCACTAAGTGAGGTGGTTGGTGGGAAAAAGGACGTTTTACCCGCCGGCCGCAATGGCGGCTTTTCAGCCCGTATCATCTCAATCCCGCCTCATGAATAATGCATTCCCGGGAAACCCGCCATTTCTCTAGGGCGGAGGGCTCTCATTTGGCCGCCACGCCGTCACCTCGCCTCTTCATCACGCCAGGTGCCACACTTAAAGTGCAGCCGCACGGACACCCCTCAGTGCTTCCAAACAAGGGCTGCTGCATAGAAGATGTGGCCTCGAAAGGCAAGAAGACCGCAGCTCCCCGGGTTAATGACGTGTCCCTCAAGCGCTTTTTGGATGCAGTGGAGGCCGCAATGCAAGGTTGCACTGTTGGCTTGAGCCAACTGGCCCAAACCTGAATGATGACATTGCAAGCGGCTGTGAGCACCTCTGCCAGTGATTGCTCCATGGTCAGTTTTAGCAAGGAGATTGTACAACGTGCGCAGTCCACTAAAACGCTCATTAGTTTGCAGTCTGTGCCTGAGGGGTGAAAAGTTCTGAAGCATTTGGTGGCACTTTCATGCCTCGGTGTTGCTTGAGAGGGCAGATAAGCTAGAGGCCCAGCTCCACGCATGTCAATGTGGCTGCGTCTGAACTGTCTCAGCTGCGGAGGAATGGCCACTTTATACAAAGCTTCCCTAATACGTTGCCACTTCCCTCCCCCCCTAACCCTGCATGTGCTTGTGCACTACCATCAACCACAATGCAGCGCTTGCACCCACCCCCCCAACTCACCTCAACTGCAGGGCAGCCTTTGCTCCGACACCGCACCATCAGCCAGCCAGGAAGGAGCAACTTGCCTGCGTACCCTCGCCTGAATGTGCAGCGCATCAGCCTTGAAGTCCAACAGGTGACCCTGGCGAGCACTGCACAATGTTACTGTGCACTCACCTCTGAGTTCCCCTCAAAGTGCAGCCCGCAAGGTGCACACCTTATATACGGTGTTGTGAAACATGTCAGCGGGCTCAGAGGATCCAGCGTGGGGGCTGAGTCTGACGGGCTGGGCTTATAATGATATGCAGATGTATTACAATGAGCTTCCTGACATCTGAAGGCAGGAAACACAGCGGCGCACCTTTTACGGGCAGAGCAGACAACCACAAAAACTGGTTTCACGATGTCGTGAAACCAATTTTTGGCCTTCTCGCCATATTGTCCACTCGCGCCGCTAAACACGCCTGACGCCAACAGGCACAGAAAATTCCGCCCATTAAAACATTGCTTCACCTCAACTGATCATCACTCTTCCTGCCTTCTCTCATCTTTCTCATTTTTGTTTTTCCCCTTTCTTTTCACTTTGGGGAGAATTTTCTCTCTGTTGGGCGGGCCGGTCGGGAATGGGCGTGGGCGGAAGAGGAGCCGATCATCGCCTGCGCGTCGCCATTTTACGTGGGCAGGCCAATTATGACCTGCCCAGCATGACACGCGCCCGGTAGCGCTCAGCGCTACCTGCGCAGGTGAGGGAAGGAGAGAGAGTCGGGGCCTGCACTCTTTCGCACATGTGCGCAAAAGAGCGCAGAAATCTCCCTGAGGCGTGGAGCTGCCTCAGGGGGATTAAGTTGAATTTGACCCTTCAAATTAAAAAAAAGTTAAAAATCATTTACAACATGTCCCATCATGTGGCAGTGTCACATGAGCTGGGACATGTTTTTCAAATGTTCAATAAATATTTATTAATTTAATTACCCCTTTATGAAACCTCATCCTGCCAGGGGATGAGGCTTCATGAAAAATGTGAAGGCCGTCTGGGCTCTTCGCCTGCCCGCCAACCTTAAGGTTGCCCTGTCAATTAGTTCAATTGCTGTGTTAATGGCCTTAACAGGCCTTTGAAAGTCCGGCGGGCGCGCAGCCAACTCTGGTGCCGAACGAAAGATCAGAATGACGCGTGGTGACATGGGGACGCACGCCTGACGTCACCGCGCATCATTTTACGCGTTGGCGTGCGGGACCTGCCCCCGCATGCCAATCAGAAAATGCTGGCCTTTATTTCTGTCTCTACGCTACTTTTTCTGTTCTTGGATGTATTTTTGTAAGAAAATTAATTTAAATACTTCTCTTACTCGTTTTGCCTTTGCCTCCCAAATCCCGTTCTTCATTTTAGAACCTGCATGAAAAAAATTGCTTTTAATTGACTGGGAAATGGCACCAAAGGCCAATTTTCCAGCCAAACCAAGTCTCATTTCTTAACATCAGAACAGGAGGAGGCCAGTTACTCTCTTGAGCCTGTCTACCATTCAACTAGATCAAGGCTGATCTGTATGTTAACCCCAGTTACTCACCTTGGTTCTGTAGCCCTTAATCCCCTATCTGACAACATTTTCTCAATTTTAACTTTTACATTTTCAATTGAATTAGCCGCAACAGTTTTCTGGGGAAAGAGAGTTCCAGATTTCCACTACCCTTTGTAGAAGCATAGCATCCTGAAGATTGACATGGTCATCCTAAAATGTAGTGAAGTCAAATCCTAGTGTGCTTTTCTGGGCATCAGTCACAAACTGGATGACTACTGGTCCATGCCATCAATATCCTGATTGCAACAATCAAGGTTGTATTCTGAATAGGTTAAAAACTGATGATATGAAACTTCAAATGGAGCAGAACCCAATGTGCTGTGTCTGGTTTGGGTGCTTACGTGTGATTTGTTTTATTATATATCACAAACCCTGTATCCAAACTTGAGTAAGCCATCTGTTTTCTTCCTGTAGATAAGTGCACCCCACACCCCCCTAGCCCACACTAAGATGGAGACAATTATACTATCCTGCCTAGTGAATATGCATTAATAAGGTACGCAAAGGATCCCAATGAGGTTGAATGAGGGGTAACTTTTCTACTTTGTTTCCCTTTCCTACCCTAAGCTGGCAATGTTTGGCTGGCATGTCAGCAGCACTCCCCAGAAGACCAGCCACAGGCAAGAAAGACTCAATGGGCCCTACTTGAATGTAATAGCTCATATCGTACTGTGACAGGACTGCAGAAATGTACCCTAATGCCACCATTTTCCCCCAGAAGCAGTCTGCAGGGTCATCTGAAGATCAAGTCATGTTGCAGGACTCATTCACTCTCAAGTAATTGCAGTTCATATACCATGAGCATAGCAATTTATGTGAAACAATGTACTATTGAAGGACATTTTCAATAACAAAAAAGAAGTGCAGAATGCATAAGATGTGCGTACTAGTGTTGCACGTCTCAAACTTCAGTGATCTCAAACTTTTGTGATTCATTTTGAGATTAATAACGTTTATTTGACTGAGTAAAGCAAGATGAGAGCATACCTCATCTGAACCATATGCTATTATCATCCAATGTGAAAATTAACCCACAGACGCACGATGAACACCATGATTGGAACAAGTTCTACTACTATGGCAATCAGATTAATGTATTCAGACTTAGTGCATCATTAGTGAGGTTTGACGTACCCACCCCACCCCTCTCCCCCTCTGTCTAGCAATACCCCGTGATACCATTTCTCTTTCCGCAAAACCAACAGAAAAATTGAGAAAATAATGTTTATTTGAATCTTCTTACGTTGATCAAGCAGCTGACTCACTGTGGAATGTGTCATACGTAAGCCTCAGGCAGCCCCATGAAGTTAATATGCAGTGCCTAGCTAAGTGATTTTCTAAATGACAGTTTAATTTAGTCATTGAGGCCAGTCATCTCCAAAGAGAGGTAAATGGTAACTCATTATGTGAGCGAAATTTGTGCTAATCTTTGATATAAAAAGAAACATTTTGATTAAATAATACATGGGTTCAATTTCAAAATTTATGTAAACAGAATAAATAATGAAAAATATCTAGTTTAATCTAAGGAAATCATTGGTAACTTACCCATAAGTGAACGGCGCTAGAGAGAAGCGATTTGACATTGTCTATTTGTTGTCTTGCAATAATGTACTAGGTTAGTAAACGGAGTCTATTTCATCACAGCTTGTAATATGTGACTAAAAGTTCCATTTTTGGGACATTAGAGTCATTAAAGAATAACCGATTGCAGAAATTGCTGCTCCATTGAGGTACTACAAATAACTTCCACAGCAGAATATTTGTTGAGTTTTTGGAGCAGGCCTCTTAATTCTGGCTCTGTAAGGAATTAAATCTTCCCCTTTAAAAAAAACAGTTTGTGAAACTGCATGAGAGTGTCGTCCATAAAGCAATATTTTGGGAGAACGCTGAAATGAAGATGAAGGCATTATGAAATGTGTAGCGCGAATGCTGACTGATTATTAATGGAAATTTTTGGGAGAGCTGTTGTGCTTATTAGGTTGGGAGGCAACAGCAAAGGATTTCAAAATGCTTTGCCAGCACCAATTATCCCGGCTTAGTGCAATTCTGGGTACCCTATTGTTCAAAGGCACTGGCGCAGTGGGGAGGTTTCAGAGAAAGGCAACATGGACGAATCTGAAACTTCAGGTAGCAACTTATCCATTTTGATGCATGTGAAGTCATGAAATGGGGGTGGGTGGTAGTGAATTTGTATTGTCATCAGGGCAGCCAATAGCATCATCCACTGTCCCTGCTGCTCTGCAGAAGGTGTTAAGTTTATGAAAGGATTTGATAGGTTAGATGTAGTAAAAATGTTACAGACTTGTGGGGCAGGCCAAAATGAGAGGCCATAAATATAAAGAAGTCATCAATAAATCCAATAGGGAATTCAGCAGCAGAAACTTCTCTACCTAGGGAGTGGTTATATGTGGAGCACTTTACCATGAGGAGTAGTTAGGGCAAATAGCAGAGAGGCAATTAAGTGGAAGCTAGATAAGTACATGAGCAAGAAAGAACTAGGGGATATGCTGATTGGGTGAGATGAATAGAAGTGGGAGGAGGCTTGTGTGGAGCATAAGTACCAGCATGGGGCAGTTGGGCTGCCTGGCCTGTTTCTGTGCTGTGGACTCTTGTATATATAAGGGACGGAGACTATTTGCTTGATGGGCCATATGAAGTTTCCTTATTCTATACTTTCTTTATGTTTGTTAGTGAGGAATGCAAATATTAGACACTGAACAAGGCTTCTTTTACTTTAAGGTTAATATTGTTTATATATTCTTGGCATAGTTGCTGGCTTCTGGTATATGTGACCTATCTTACCTAGATAGACTGTAGTCTTACTCTGGTAATTCCTTTAAATGGTTTATTAACACCATATATAAAATGGGTTACAGAGTAGGTATGTCTCACCTGAGTACAGAGTGCTCCATCCTCTCTTTCAGGAAAGTCTAGCACACGACTGTTGATGTCACTAATACATCATAGCCTACATCACGTATTAGCATATCTATTATACTAACCCATTACTCTTTAAATATTAAGCCTACCTAACTGGTAAGTGATGACAGGAATAGTTTGAAAAAAAAATGCTTACTTTTCCACTTAGATCCCAAACACTTGTGACCATTTGCAATGTCTGCCAGCAGAGTTTTTCAGACAGTTGAGGAAGTAAGGGAACCACATGAATTTAAGTTATTCAGGGCTGATTATGTCAGTAGTAGACTGGTACAATTTTAACTGGGGCCTTATCAGGGATTTTTCCCTGGGCATAAGCAAGTCTACAGCTGTCTTGAACACAGAAGAGACCTTGTGGTAAGCCTAAAACTTTCCTTTGTGGGACTAGGGAGAGAAGAAGCACTTCTCCAGGCCCCACAAGGAAAGTTGTGGCCTCCTCTGTCACTGACATCCAATTGTCACCTTCCCCGACCCTCCCACCCTCCCACGAGACCCTCCTAAAATTCCCAATCCACCATTTACCAGTCAAGGGCCAGTATTACCTGCTGGCAATTGCTCTGTGCCCTCTTCATACCTCTTCTGGTAGGAAGCAGACCAGCATCCCCAAATGAGGTCCAGCAGTTAAAATCACCGTGGCCTCCACCAGCCAGGCAATCAATTCCCTGGAGTGGTTTCTCACTGGAAGCTTGCTCTGAGTTAAGATATGCCAGCCCAAATTTAACCATGCCAAGCATTGCACATCAGCCATCATCAGACCATTCTCCCTCCTCAAGAAAGGGAAAGTCTCCTGGTCAGCCAGCACCTTGTGGTAGCTGCAACGCAATAGCCTCCTCAGCCTAAAAGGCTCCATGCACCCGTTCTTACCATGGGTTGTACTCCGTGACAAGCATCATCCCCGCTGCGTTAGACTATCAGAGAGAGGGGTAGAGAGATTACCCCACCTCAAATAAGACAGCAACCAGCACCAACTTTCCGTGAACCACAAGCATGTCTTGTGTCCAGGACACACATGCATCAAGGATAGGAAAGAGATCCCCATATATGAATGGAAGATTTTGGGAATTACTTCACAAAGATCTAATGCTCTTGCTAAGTATTGTTCAGTTACTGTTCCTGTATGTGATTCTGTTGGCTATGGAGCAGGAAATATAACATACAACAATCCCGAAAGATAAAAGGCATTAAACATAGGAAAAATGAGCACACCCTGAATTGTATATTTTGAAAGTCTCATATCTAAATATTTCACAGAAGTTTTCTATATTGTATGTGTTAAACATGAACTCCAGACTGCGTTTCACAGCTCAGTAGGATCAGTCCCTAGACAATGTGCTACTATAGGCATAAATGGATTACTTAGAATATCCATTGCATGTTAAGGATTAGGTCGATCAAGATTGCTCAAGTGAAAAACCAAAATGCTTCTGGTAAACATCAGGCATACAGTAATTGAATTTGACTGTAGGTAGTAAAGGACACGTGACTGAAACGGGAAGACCGAGCTGACTTCATCATAAATTAGGAATACCTAAATCTGCTTACTGAATCTGGTGACTCAAATATACCACACAACAGCTAACTTTGTTTGATTTAAGACATAGGTAATGTTAAATAAAATGGGCGTGAGCACTGCATTAGGATTGAAGAACATAATCTGGACGGAACTATTGTGCAATATCTGGAAAGCGATGTATTGACAGTGGTGCACCTGTTCGAGTGAGATGTTAAGCCAATGTTCCCATCTATTGGTTCAGGTGTGGATGTTAAAGATCCAACAACTGTCTTCTTAAAGTTGTGGCCACCTTCCTCCCTCAACCAATGCCACCAGAAAAGCAAGATGAGGCACTCATTTTATGAGCCTTTGCCAGTCCAGATTGGCTGGCACATTTACCTACAATACATCAACATCTGCACTTTGAAACATGTTTGTCGGAATTGCCTTTGCAAAGTTTCTAAGTGTCTCATCTGAGGTAAGCCACATGTTGTATGAAGAGCGCAGACAAAATAGCTAACATGAGTGACATCTAGTGGTTGAGCTAAAGGAGTTATTCCTTCCTCATTAATATTCATTAATAAGAAAATAACAATTAGAATACCTGAACAAAAGCTGCACTGGAGTTAAGGCTGTCCAGATCCAACAGCCCTTTGCCCCACTCCATCAGCCCTCATTGAATACAAACTCCCGGCTAGAGATCTGTCGGACTCCATACAGAAGCTGAATGACTTTTAAGTGCTTCAGGATTTTTACATTAGAATGATACAGCGCAGAAGAAGGCCATTTGACCCATCGAGTTTGCAGCAGCTCTTTCGAAGAACAATCCAGTTTCCCCATATTCCTGTGTTTTTCTCTCCCTCAAGTAATGCTCTTTTGAACATAATAATTAAGGTTTAAACACACTGGGAAGGTTCTGATCGCATCACTATTAGAGGTTAGCTTTTGCACCTTGGTTGGTTGTCTACAATGCCCTTGAGGTGGGTCAGTGCCCTATTATAATACACAGCCTGCAATAAATCACCAATGCCAAATAATTGGAACCTGAGATTAACGCCCTTTTGTGAATGTTTGCATTTGTCATACACTGTTACCAGTGTAAACAGACAGTCATAATGACGAGAGTATGCACACACAATCTCTCAGCTAACCGACAGACACCTCCTACACAAAGTCTCACAGAATGTAGTGGTGAATTTTAAATGATAGCAATGACCCCTCCAGTGAAGATGGTAGATACAGAATCTCAGAACATTGCGACACTGAAGAAGACAATTCGGCCCACCATGCCTACATCAACTCACGGTAATCAATTTAGTCCAATTCCGCTGCTGTTTCCACATACCTTGAAAATATTTATTGTTTCTTAGCATTACAATAGTGAGATGGGGTGGTGGGGGTGGGGGGGGGGGGTCCGTGGTTACTAACTGCTCTTTTAATATATTTACTGCGTGTATGTAAACAATTTCTAGGGTGGTTTAATGCTGTTTGTGCCTAGTACACATCACAACACTGCCACGACATAGATCTGATGTTGACTCCAAAACATTTGAATGGAATCGCCTGACTTCGAACAGCTTACACTATGATAATCATTCCTTAAAATGGAATTGCGGGAGTTGCCACTAGATTATATAGTGAAAAATGCAAAGCTGAAACATGCCTTGTAATATGGAAACAACTTATTATAATAAATCATTGGAGATGTTGGACAGTGTAAATCAACTTATCTCCCTGTGATTTGCAATACAGCTGAAGCCTTTGTCCTGGGCCCACCATGGACTCCTCAGGATCTTGCCTCTGCAACGCCCCCACCCCCACACTCCCATTTCCCTCGCTCTGAATTTGCTTAAAAGCTACTCAACCCTAACATCCTCCACTTTTGATGAAAGATCACTGACCCAAAACGCTTCAGTGGTGGGGGCTGGGGGGAGAGTTTTAAGCTGGGGGATTGGGTGTGATTGGGTGCAGAGGGGCGTGGGGAGCAAAAAAAGGAAGTGTGAAGGGTGTTCCAACCTGCCAAGTTCTGGCTTTTACCGTGGCAGATAGAGACCAGGGGACAAAGCCCACGCCCTGGAGGCATTTGAATTATGCTCAGAAGACAGTCTCGAGGAGAAGGGGACCTCCACAGCAGTCCTTGTGCATCAGGAAGAGCAGGAGTACTTCCTCCAGGCCCCCCTCAAGCTCCGCCCCCATCCCTCCCACCACCCTCACCAACAGAAAACCCCAAACAAATCCCATCCCCTTGGATTGTTGCCCAAACCGCAATTGGACCCTCACCCTGTGACAGCACCTTCCTAACCCATGACCACTACCATCTAGAAGGACAAGGGCAGCAGATAGATGGGAACACCACCACCTGGAAGTTCCCCTCCATGTCACTCACCATCCTGACTTGGAAATATATCGCCGTTCCTTCCCTGTCACACTGTCAAAATCCTGGAACTCGCTCCCTAACAGCACGGTGGGTGTACCTACACCACATGGACCTGCAGCGGTTCAAGAAGGCAGCTCACCACCACCTTCTCAAGGGCAATTAGGGATGGGCAAGAAATGCTGGCCCAGCCAGCGACACCCAGCTCCCATGAACGAATAAAAAAAAAAGCCCCCACCTCATCCTGGGATCGGAACACTTCACCCCGCAGGGATAGGATGGCGCCCCCCCCACCCCCCACTGCATTCAGAGATTGAAACCCTCCCCACCGGGGTGGGGGGTCTGGGATCAGACCCACCTAGTCCTGCAGCCCCTTCTCCACTTTACCCCCACCCAGCTAGAAGGCAAGCCTGCCAATCAGGCTGAAGCCCCGGTTGGGGACCTGTCATTATAGTATGAGGGGATATCCAGATATTCCTGTGTGTTCCAGCAACCACCAAACATCTATCAATCACAATCTTGAATGTGCTCTTTGACTGAGCATCCACAGCTCTCGGGGGTAGAATATTCCAAAGATCTGCATCTCTTCAGGTGTAGCGCTATCACCTCAGCGCGGTCCTAAACAGCCGACCCCATTATTCCGAGGCAGTGACCCTAGCCTATGACACCCAAGCCAGGGGAAAGGTCATCCCAGCATTTACGCTATCAATCCGTTTAAGAATTTTTGGAAGAGGTGCAAATTTGTACAAATGTTTCCTCGTGCAGGATTTTCGGCTAGTCGGGTGGGCGGGGCTCGGGAGGGGCCGGGAAACGGGCCTGTCGCCCGCAATCGGCCCACGACCACGATTTCACGGCCGGCTGGCCAATGAACAGCAAGCCAGTGTGGAAGGCGCGCTGAGGAGCTCAGCGTTGCTGGGGTGGGGGGAGGCAGGAGGAGCGTGAGCGCTGAAGCCTGTGCATGTGCGGGGGTGGGGGTGGGGTTAGGGGGGAGTGCGCACTGAAAGCTCCCTGAAGGCGGGGAGCTACCTCAGGGAGCTGAACAGTTTTAAAATCAAAAATAAAGATTTTGAAAATGTGAAAAATAAATGTCCCCACACAGGACTCACTCACACAAACATAAATGTAATCAAAATTATGTCAAAGTATTTTTTTTTTAAATTCTTGTTGGAAACCCTCATCCTGCCCGTGGATGAGGTTTCCTGAAAAATCCAAAGGCTGCCTGGCCAATCTGTCCGCCCGCTAACCATAAGCTTGGATGGGCAGCGAAAAAGAGCTTTTAATTAATTGGCTAATGGCCTTAATAGGCCTCTGAATTGTCAGCGGGCGCGCTGCCGACTCTCACGCATGCCCACTGACCGTAACATCGCCCGCTGTTTTATGCCCGATCAGGTCAGGTGTGTGTCCACCCACGGGACGTAATTCCTGCCCCTAATTTCATTCTTGAAAGATCTGGCTCCAATTTTTGGCTTACGTCTCCTACTTCTAGACACCCTGCCCCCACCCCACCCCCACCCTGCCCCCCCCACCAACAACCTGTTGGTTCGCCTTAATATCTTGAAAAATTTGAACAGATCAACTCTTAACCTTCTAAATTCCAGGGAATACAACCTTAACTTACCCCTAGTAATTTAACCCTTAGAGCACAGGTATCATTCTGCTAAACCTACGTTCACCTCCTCCAAGGCCATTGTATCCTCGCTAAAATGTGTACTCACAGTACTCCAGGTGTGGTCTAACCAGAGCTTTATGTGGGTAAGTCATGACTTCTACTCCCTTGTATTCTACTCCTCAAGATATAAAGGCCAGCATTCCATTAGCCTTTCTGATTATTTTCTGTCCCTGTTCATGGTATTTTAATGATCTATGCATTCGAGCCCCTAAGTCTGCTTGGACTTCCACAGCGCTCCAGACGAGGGGACTTCATTTTTCTACTTGCCGTGAAATGGTATATTCACAAATAAAGAATCCATTTATGATTCGCACACAAAAAAAAAATCGCCGGGGGATCCTGACACCCCCTTTTCCCGGCCTCCAGGAAGGCTCGAATTTCCATCCTCAGCCTGTGCAGAATCGACTGATCTTAACTGGGGTGGTGGCGGGCAATTGGCCTGGGTTTTATAAGAGAGGAAATGAGCCAGAGTACGTACCCCTGACTACTATACAAAAGAACCCCCTGAGAGTGCATACCCTGTTGGCACTGGGTAAGAGCAAGGCCTAGCTCAGTATTTGAAGATCCTGTTGACTGCTATTGTCTCAGCACAAGCACTTCGACAGGAATCTCCAAATCAGCATAAAAATTTGAACCAAACAGCAGGCTGCAAGATTTTTATTCAAGAACCATTTTTTAGTTGGGGTTTTGCTGTGGCCGCGTTTATGGAGCTGCAGCCGATTTGCATCAGATGCAAAATGAAACTCTTCCAGGTGGGCCTCATTGCCAGCACACCAACGGACAACCATTTATTTTACAATGCGTTAATCCTCTGCCCGTGAAATTGTAATATAGGAGCAGCTCACTGGTCCAGCGCCAATAGTAAATAAACACCAGGATTATACTGGGGGTTTGCATTACTGTGAAGGGGGGTCAATTGTTACTGATTTATAAACAGTGCAGATCCTGCCAGTGGGCACAAATTGAGAAGTGTCATCAGTTTATAAAAAAATCTTTATAAAGAACGTGAGCTGCCAATGTGAAGTGAGATTTCCTCTTGGAGGTCCTCTAGAAAGTGCTAATATTAAGCTGCAACAATATCTTTACACTGCTCTTTTGGTAACAATACTGGTACAGCATCAACACGTTACATGAAAGAATATTGTGAGCTGTAAGAAGACTGCATTGGCAACATCTGGCGCCACCTGGAGGCAATAATTTGCATATTAGCTGTCATGTAATAAATACTGAATTCCGACCCTAACCTCTGCTTCTAGACCTCTCTCTCGTTTAAGAATCTCCTTAAAGCTTATCTCTTTGATCAAGAATTTGGTCACTTGTCCTAAATATCTCACAATGTAGCTTGGTGGCAAATGTTGTTTGATAATTGCTCCTGTGAAATGCCTTGGGACAGTTTACTAGATTAAAGGCGTTATAAAAATGCAAGTTGTTGTTGCTTATCTTTGAGGTTTGGAGGAGGAATGAAAGCGAACTTACAGCAAAAGTTGTTTCCTTTATTATTTTAAAATATGAAAATTAAAAAGCTCTAAATATTTGAATATCTAAATAATTAGCCCAATATATTTCCTTTATATGTATCTATTCCCAGAGGATATATTCAGTGTGGAAGAAGACAGAAAGTGATCCACATTATGTGAATATCTGACATGTGATGTAAAAAGAAATTGCAAATAAATTTGTAATTCATTGCTTACTCATTGGTGATTTAAAATGTTATATGAAAAATCTTAAGAACACTGAATACTATCACACAATTGAACAATGTCTTGTATAGATAGAAACATAGAAACTAGGAGCAGGAGTAGGCCATTCGGCCCTTCGAGCCTGCTCCGCCATTCATTATGATCATGGCTGATCATCCAACTCAATAGTATGAACTCAACTTGTATGAATTTCAGTGCCGGAGGGATGCCAGATATGTAGGCCATATGTCCCAGTGATTGGCTGATTGAATCAAACAGCATGTTCCTTTGGCTGTTCATAATAGGCAGAGTTCAGACTGTACTCAACCAACCCGCACTTGCAAAACACAAAACAAACTATCCACTGTTAGACGTAATTCTGTGACTGGGCAGCAATTGTTGACCATCCCCTTCCATGGGGAGCTGATGGTGCAGTGGTATAGTCACTGGACTAATAATCCATAGACCTAGGGAAATCTTCTGGGCGACTGGGTTGAAGTACTGCCACAGCAGATATCAGTGGTTTGAATTGAATAAAAATTTGGAATTAAAAGTCTGATGATGACCATGAAGCCAGTGTTGAGTATTGTAAAAATCCATCTGGTTCACAAATGCCCTTTAAGGAAGGAAATCTGGCCTACATGTGACTCCAGACCCAAAGTAATGTGGTTGACTCTTAAAATGCCCTCTGAACAAGTGCAATAAATGCTGTAAGATAGGAGAATATTGAGTGAAGGGGGACGGACAGTATTAGGGAGGAGAGTGCCAAGTGAAAGGGATGGCTTTTAATGTGGCTCATTTAAGCTTGGTAGAAGTGACATACATTCATACACAGGGATCTGTTCTCTGCAAGCAAAAGGAATATGCTCAAGCTTTGCACTTTTTCTGAATCACCCATGAGCTTAGGGAGCCCATAATTCCGTGTTGCTTTCTTCATGGCAATGCCTCAGCCAACCAGAGGTGACTTGCCAACCAATCAGCACCTTTTTTTTCTGTAGTTTAAATTGGTGTGATCATTTTAAATTTAGCATTCTTGCGCTTGTCTTGATTGTGCAAGATGATAAGCTTTGGCAACATGTCTCTCTGTTCAGCAATATTCAAATACTGAATTTACTCACTTTATTATAAAAGCATAGAATGACTGCTGTAAAATGGGATTTCAATTTTAACTCAAAAGGCAATAATAATGATGAATATGTTCCTTTAAAACGTTTTCCTATCCAATTTTTTGTTAGGTACGGGTAGCAAAGGCAGGTAAATGGGGTCGAGGTACAGAACAGCTATAACCTAACAGAATGGTGTAACTGACTCAAGAATGGCTACTCCTGTCCCTATGCCCCTATGTTCAGAGTTGAGCTTTCAACTTACTGATATATCAGCAAGCTTCCAGTACATTGCCCATGTGACTATTATGTTTTAGCAGGGATTGAGATGGAGAAATGGCATCACAGCTGGGTCAGAGGCTAGCCTCACGACCTACTTTAGGGGATCAATTGATAGCAGTCAGCATTTGGAACCCTGGTTTATCTCCTCTTCTTCAGAGTTAAGGAAACCAATTGTGGTGTTCCTCCATCCCCAACTGAGATCAAGTCTCTAAGATTAATCAGACCTCCTGCTGCTTTTCTGCATTTACAGGGGAGGCTTTGCTGTTAAGAAGGGTGTGGTGGAGCCGGGTAACTTGGGGAATCGCTGACAAAACTGGCCTTGGATACCCTGTAGAACTGAACAGCAAAGCCTCCCCTGTGGATGCAGGAAAGCGACAGGAGGTCCTAGCCAGAAAGCTATGGGGACAGTCCTCAGCAGTCAGTATAGAGTGGTCACCATCAGGAACTTGGGGTGGGGGGGGAGATTGATGACCATGGCACATGATTGCCAGAGAGTGATGATAATGCAGCTGGGTTCGGGTGGGAGGAGAGCGATGACACTGGGGTCTCCATCTGTAGTGGGTGCAATGATAACGGGCCATGATTGGGATTGGTGGGGGGAATAGAAAGAACGATGACAATAAGGCCATCAGCAGGGTTGCAGAAGGCCAACAGCTTTGTTGATAGGCATGAGGGGAGCTGGTTTACTCTTCGTGGCCCATGCAGAGTGATAGAAGGGGCTAATCTTCAGGCAATGGGCAGTAGGCCCCTCATACCTCGGACCTGTTGCTGTGAACCTTACAGCTTGGGCTTTCCCTCAATCGCTGCTGAGTTTAAGTGCACGGGGTCGATGATGTCCTCGGGCGACTTTGAATGTTAATCAGAGCCTCGCCTGCCTTGCGCAGGAACCTCGTCGATGGGCCAATTTGCATTTATCAAATTTTAACTGGGCAGCACTGAGGTTGAGTTGGGGCTGGGATGCTCAAACCTCACACTTTAACCATCCCCATGACGATCTGGAGGGGGTGGGTGAGAGGGTAGGGGGTGTTGGTGGTAGAGGCAGGGGTGGTGGGGGTGGGCGGGGGGGGGGAATTAAAAACCAGGCCCAAGTAACTCACTTTGTATCAGAGGTTGAATTAAGCTCCTTACAGGCTTTTTGAGGAATGGATAACCTGCGCAGAATAATTCAGGGTCGGAGAGAATATAACCAATGAAAACTAGCATTGATCTCCTGTTAGACCCAGTGTTAGTAAGTTTAATACATGGGGAATTGGTAAAGTCGTGTCAAAAGAGTGACATAATCATCTGAAAATGGGAACACCTAGTAACACCTAGTCCTCTGACTCAGGTTTGTTATCACTTTGTAATTGTAAATGTTTTTTTTTTTGCCTTCAGATACAGAACAGAACTGTTTGGTTCATTAATCACACTCATATGTTAGTTCTTCTTAAAGCATGTGCAGTTATTTCTGTGTTTCAGTGCTAGTGGGATGAGGTTTACTCAGAGGTGTTCACACTAACGAGGATACCCTAACAACTAGAGGATACAAATTTAAGGCCATTGGCAAAAAAAGCAGAGAGGAGATGAGGTAACTTTTTTAAATATGCAGCAAGTTGTTATGATTTGTAATGGGTGAAAGGGTGGTGGAAACAGACTTAATAGTAATTTTCAAAAGTGGCTTGGATAGATACTTGAAAAGCAAACTTCTGCAGGGCAATAGGCAAAGTGCAGCAGAGTGGGATTAATTGGATAGCTTCCATAAAAAATTAGCACAAGCATGATGGGCTGAATGGCCTCCTTCTGTGCTGCATGGTTCTATGAAATCTGCAGGCTGTATAAGGGAAGATGTTACTTTATGTTGTACCAGGTATGTCAAGGAGTAACTTGAGGCCTAAAGTCCCCTTTGTGTCATACCTCTTCCCTTAGAATTTTCTCCAAGATTTATTGGGGCTTCCTCAAATTCATATAACTGTACCTAGAATAGGTGGACGGTGAGTCGGATATATTGTAATGAGAGGAGCGGGGTCATTCCTAGCCTCCTGCCTCATTTTTCCTTCACTGTGGGTTCCCGTGTGGAGGGTGCCTAAAGATGTCTAATGGTGGGGCCTGAACTTAGACTCACTGAAAACCCAGGAGTCTGGAGAAGTCCTAGGGTAGCCCAAAGATGGTTGGAGAGGAAATTTTATTTTAAAGGAATTCCACCTTCCCAGAATGATTTTTCAGCCTTGGGACCTCAACGCCAGTGACCATGATTGCAGTTCCAGCCCTGCTATCACCATTCCCTGCAGCTATCTCTCCAATCCCAGTACAAGGACCTATGCCAGGAGAATTGTCTCTGAGACATGGAGCGCTGCAGTTCATATCAAGCTCTCAAAGGAAGCCCAAAGAGATAATCTGGCCCCATAGTTAGTATAGGACACTTACACTGGCACTATAAATGCTGGAAAACTCCTATACCCATTGTGCTCATTTGTCATTGATGGAGTGATGGCCATATTTATAACCAATGTTTTCCACAGGTACAATTTTGGCTATAATAATGCTGTGCAGAGGTTATCCAACTGTTTTGGTTAAAGGACTGCTTTTCAAATGGATTAGTAATTACAGATACCATCCCCCACCTTCTACATTTAAATTTGATAGAATGCTCATGATACTCGGGTAAACCTTTTGGTGTCCCTTCTTTGAGTTTAAGTAGTATCTCGTGGACTTAAATATTTGAAAGCAATCCTCTCTTGAGCAAGTCTGAAATCACCCGGATTCCACCATCAGCCTTGGTAACTGTGGCTCCACCAGGCGATATTGCTGCCGCTCTAAGTGCTCCTCCATGCCCGCTCCCCTCTGAGTAAGACAGCCAGTCAGTCCACTTTGCACTGCACATGTGTTGATCCCAGTCCTCCCGGCTTGCATCAAGCCCAGTCACTGCTCATTCCATACCACTTGACTATTTCATTGACCCCCTGGAAAGTCCCCATGGACCCTTGAGGACGGGAAGGGGTGGTCGTGGATCCCACTTTGAGAATCGTGATGGATTGGTTCTGTCACTCAATCAGTAATCCAGAAAGCTGGACTAATAATCCACAGAGCATGAATTCAAATCCCACCATTGCATTTGCGACTTTGAATTCAGCTAAAATAAACCTGAAAATAAAAAGCTGATATTAGTTAAAGAGACCACAATGCTATCAGATTGTTCAAAAAACCCAACCGATACTTGCCTTCATTGCTGGTCTGGCCGGTTTGTGAATCCAGTCCCATGTAAACTGCATTTCAAGAAGAAGCCCCATCATTCAGGACCACTCAGGATGGGGCTTGCCAGCAATGACCACACCTCAAGATTTTTTTTACAAAATGGACGGTTTCTCAAACTGTGTTGTGATCTTTTTTTCCCTAAGACATTGTTTAAAAAAACAGCATACTAATCAAACACTCATCTTTCACACAGGAAAAGAAACTTCGAAACCCACAACCGCTACCATCTAGAAGGACAAGGGCAGCAGATAGAAGGGAACAGTGCCACCTGGAAATTCCCCTCCGAGACACTCACCATCCTGACTTGGAGATACATCGCCCGTTCTTTCACTGTCGCTGGGTCAAGATCCTGGAACTCTCTCCCGGACAGCACTGTGGGTGTACCTACACCGCAGGGACTGCAGCGGTTCAAGGAGGCAGCTCACCACCATCTTCTCAAGGGCAATTAGGGATGGGCAATAAATGCTAGCCTAGCCAACAACGCTCACATCCTGTAAATGAATAAAAAAAAGCCTAGTGATGTTGAGGGAAACATTGAAAAAATACCTTTTTTTGGTGCAGAATAATTCAAAAATAATAAAGCATGAGGTCTGCAATATTAATGCAGCATTACTTTAAGATTCAGTTTACTTACGTAAACATTAACTAGTTATCTCACGTGTTGCTCAACGAAGAAGTAATGTGCAACTGTGTAATATGTTTATATGTAAGGACTATATATATGTAGGGTCTTGTCAGGTATCATGCCCCAGTATATCCTGAACTTCAACCTATTTTTTCATATTTTAAAACTGAACACAAAAGACTGCAAGAGATGGCCACCCAAGGGTCACCTGGCCTCTTTTGTGGATCAAAACCACTTTCCTGCCTCAAGAGGGAACATTCCAGCCTGATATGAATCAATGCCCTTCCCTGAAACCAATCCAAAAGGACCTTATCACCTGAGTGAATGGGCCATTCAAACACCAAGACACTGGCTGTGTCAAACTCTCAAGGTGTTAAAGCGCAACACAGAATATATAATCAACATAACTACCCACCTTATTTGGAAAAGGGCTTTGAACTTGTGAAAGGTCACACAATGAGACAACCATGTTTTCTGTCTGTTTTTAAACCAGCAAGAAGCGTTGATTCACATCAGCCTGGAATGTACCCTCTTGAGGCAGGTGAGTGGTTTCAATCCACAAAAGAGGGTTCCACCAGAAAGCCATTGAACTTGCTGCAAGCATTCCAAGTAGGGAAGGTAAATACCTTGAAACTAGGACATCCTAACAGAGAGAAGGACTCCCCCCACCCAACCCACCTATTCCAACTTCAAGTTCACCACAGAACTAACCTCCTAGAAATTCGACTGCAAGAAACTTCACAACCTGCTGAGAATCCTTCATTTTACAAATCCCCCGCTTCAACTTCAAAGCATGAAAACCATCCAAAAAACTGCCTCCTGGGAGCATAAATCAGAAACTGAGATAATTATAACCTGTAACAGTATATTACCTGCGTCTGGATCTAATCTTTGAGTGTGTGGCAGTTTATGTGAAATGTTGCATTTAAATGTGTGATAATAAACAACCTTTTTTATTTTTAAACTCACAAAAAAGCTTGCTGCTGGAATTTTTGAATTGGGGACACTAACTCTGTGGGTAAGAAAACACACACCTCTTAACACTAGCATACTGATCACAGGCAGTAAAGGAAACACATAGGCCAGAATTTTACCTTTGGTATGCGGGTGCGCTCCCGACATGCCCGAATGTAATATGACGCGCGATGATGTCGGGCGTGCATCCCAATGTCATCATGCACCCGCGTGATATTTCATTCGGCGGGTGTGCGCCGGAGTCGGCTACACACTCACTGATAATTGAAAGGCCTATTAAGGCCATTAACAAGGTAATTAAGTTGAAGTTTACATTGCCTGTCCAACTTAACAGTTGGCGAGCAGGCGAAAAGGCCAAGCGGCCTTTACATTTTTTAGGAAACCCCATCCATGAGCGGGATGAGGTTTCCTAAAGCTAATACGAATTAAATAAAATCTTTACTTTGAAATTAAAACGTGTCCCATCTCACAGTCACATGAGGGGGCATGTTTCATTACATTTTTATTGTATTTATTAATTTTTTAAAAAAGCTCTTCAATCTCCTTGAGGCAGCTCCGTGCCTCAGGTAGATTGAAGCGCTCTTTTGCGAGCATGTGCCCGGCCTGCTCTCCCTCCTCCTCCCACCCACACAGGTAGCGCTCAGCGCTGCCACTCGCAATCTACGTAGGGCGTGCCTTAATTGGCCCACCTGTGTGAAATGGCGGTGAAGAGCCGATCGCGGGCGGCAGGCAGTTTCCTGACCACCCCCGCTCGCTCCCACCGAGCCCGGCTGACGAGGGAAAAATTCTGGCCATAAATTCTGTCCATGACATCAGGGGTAAATTGGGTTTAAATCCATTTTTATTTGACCAAATTACACTGATTTTCTTAATTCCACAGCTGAATTATCAAACTTCTGTTTTTCATTTATCTGGTTAAGCGACTTGTCAGTTACTTGAGATGTGTTAAAGGATTATTGTTACAATTGTTCTGCTATTATTTCTTATTATTTCTGTTAATGATTTTGCGTTGTGCAAAATCCCACCATTTTCAAATGGGTTGCAAATAATTATTTAAACAAGGAGAAAAATTATTGCCCAATGCA
This sequence comes from Cetorhinus maximus, assembly GCF_964194155.1. Lineage (NCBI taxonomy): Eukaryota > Metazoa > Chordata > Chondrichthyes > Lamniformes > Cetorhinidae > Cetorhinus > Cetorhinus maximus. The sequence continues at coordinate 19,189,669 of NC_135886.1, forward strand.
TATCCATGATCGATGCTGGTAATTTAGACAATGATGAATACTGTCCGAGTTCTGATGAAAGATGATTGACCTGAAATGTTAACTCTATTTCTCTCTGCTCAGACACTGCCAGAATGGCTTGTATTTTCTATTATTTCAGATTTCCAGCACTTGCAGTATTTTTGCTTTAAATGCTATCTGATTGGATTGTGAAATGAAATATGAAGAACTGATTGAATCAGACTTGCAAGTGCTGACAAAAATGATATAGAATAGGAAGTAATTTTTACTGGAAAATAAATAGCAGAACAATTTTGGGTTCTACTAACACAAGCACAATTTCAGGTTAAAAATTCATTTTCTAAAATAGCCCATCTTGATAACTTTAAAACCCAAATGATTTATATAGCATTACCATGCATACATAGAAAGACAATTTTATCTTGAGATTTACTGATTATAAAAGATTAAATATAGTTAGGTCATTCACGCTTGCAGGGTGGTGCCCTCAATCCATATATAACCAATTGTTTCTCTCTAATGGAAAAAGATGCCTATGGTCCATTGTGGACTTTGTTTCATTGATGATGTTTTGTGAGATATTGTGATGCATATTGTTGTTGTAACTTAAATTAATGTTAGCAAAACTAAACCATTGGCAATAATCCACAGATGTGGTACAACATATAGTTAATACTGTCCATCATTTACTTGTGTGTTCTTGCAATATTTCAACTAGATAATAACAAAGAAAGCCTATTCGCTGATATGCCAAGATGAATTATTGCTTTACAAATTATAGCTTTCAAGTTTGTTTAAACTTCTAACTGAAGATCTAAATGATATGAAAATGATGTTATATCTGTAACAGGCCTCTTCTGCACAAATTAACACCTTAAGGCAGCTCGCCACTGCTTTCTCAGGGGTAGTTAAGGGTGGGCAATAAATACTGGCCTTGCCAGCTACTCTCACAATCCAAAAACGAATGAAAAAAAGTTTCTCAGGTCTTTACCATGATAACCAATCTGAACATTCCTTTTGAATTTAAAGCTAACTTCAGGAAATCACAATTTTTCAATGACGCTCTGTGTCTCTGCTCATGTCATACAGGGTATACGGCTTGTGTGAGGATATTACATTAATTGGATCAGTGTGATTAGCTGACATTGAGCTGTCACTGACACGTTGAGCTCAATGGTCTTCTTTGCTGTAAACTTCTGTGGCTCTATGAAGCAAGTTGGCATAGTTGACAGCTGTTTCGAAGTTTACAGTTTTTTAGCAACTGAACTTGAAACAGCTGAAATTTTAACAGTGAACAAAGACATTTAAACTAATGGCAACTGAGGGCAGGTTAATTTTATAATGTGTTGAAATACAACTTGCATTGAATTTAACTGCTGAAAGTCATATCGTCCGTCTTCTCTGTTAGCAACTGAAATAGCAACTGAGCATTACAAGTAAATATTCTGAAAAAGGCCTCACAGTGACCAAAGGAAGGCAACAAAATGGGTATTATACTCCCCACCAGCAATAAGTTCCCCTCCCCCACCTCTCTCATATACGTGCACACATCCATACACTAGTAAAATGACAGATAATTTCACAGAAATACCGTCTTTTCTCTTCCTTGTGTACTAAAACGATTAGCAAAAGGGGAGAACCCCTTTCCGATATGCCATTGACTAGTATCAAGATGTCATAGCCAGGTGGCTATGGGTCTGGTTTAACATGGTATGAATTCTAGTTTCAAGTTGGTGAATGATGACGGATGTTTCTCATTAATTATACATTTTCTGGCATTTGCGATGGTTCTTAAGGGAAACATTCACTCACCAAACCACTTATGCAGAGCACACTCCTCCAATATCGAGTTCAGAGATAAACAAATCCATTCTTATCACTTCACCTTCGTAGTAAAAATGAGTTTCACCTCTGAGTAAAATGGAGAAATTCACCATTTGAGACAGATTTTTAATTCTCCCACTTGTATTCACACCCTTTGTGAAACCATGTCTGGCGATTAATATCACAGTCTCAATGAGTGGAAATATTTATAAAACCATGTCACTTGTGTCATATCCCAGGTCTCTTGTAGGTATTGCATTTTACATTAACTCTAGGGTACAAGCAAGAACGTGTATTCGGAAATTAAGATCCAATGACTACAAATTAAAATAGAAGTCTATAATATTGTGGCTGTGTTCAGTGGAAGTAGTAGCGTACCTATATCTTTTGAGTTAACAGCTGACAAGTAAACTCCTAATTGTGAAGAGTTGGCCAGTTCTTCTCTCAATGCTGGTCAAATAGACATTGTTTTCCATAGATGTATAGGAACAGGAGTAGACCATTCAGGCCCTTGAGCATGCTCCACAATTCAATTAGATCATGGTTGATGTTTACCTCAACTCCATTTACCCCCTCCCCCCCACCATTTACTAACCTTGACACCATATCCCTTGCTACCCTAACCTAAAACTTTAATTATCCTAGAATCCACAGCCTTTTAGGGGAGGGAACTCCAGATTTCTACTAACTTTTGTGTATCCTGATTTCCTTCATAAATGGATTAGCTTCAATTTTAAGATTATGGCTCCGTGTTTTTGATGTCTCCACCAGAAGAAATAGTTGTTCGGTATCTACTTTATCCAGTCATTTTAACTTTTTAAACCCTTGATCTGACTATCCCTCAATCTTCTCTACTAAACACCATTCCTTCAGAATGCCATGCCAAAGTTTCTACATTCCCAATAGTTGGTGCAACCTTTATGATTTAAACTTACAATCTGCTATTGCAGTTTAAAATAAAATAAAACACTGTACAAGCAAAATGCCACAGACTGACAGAGAAATAATGTAATTTGTGGGAATGATTTGGTAACTTACAAATTTTATTACACCTCAGGTCCTAGTGGTACATTGCTCATCCAGGTACGAGGTTCTTTATTTCACACAAACCAAGGCTATGAGTCTGAATGAAAATTTGGGTATTTCAATTAAAAAATGTGGTTGAAATGTTCTCCAACAGCTTGATCTCTGATTGATGCCTGTTTTCTGGAATGCTTCCAAAAATTCTGTAATAGTGTCTGTCACATGCTGAAACCCAATTAAACACATACAACCAACATTCTGACATTAGGGATCTTATTACACAAAGGGACATTATCTATTCACACATATAACTATTAAGAAGACATGAGCTACATCATTAGTTCATTAATAAAAGTAAAACAGTCATAAATGATAATTCAATCATCCAATCTTGAGCAAATTGCTGAAGGCCCTTTTAGGAATAAAATAATGCAGAATTATTCTTACAAAGTAAACCTGTTATCTACTTTTTCATGTAGCTGGTTTTGAAGTAGGGTAAATCTGTAAACAAAATACATTTCTTAGAGAGCTGAAAGGTTGGAGACTGCTCTTTAATCTCTGCAACATGGGGTCAAATCCAGGCAATATCAGTAATTGAAATGCCCCTTTCCGTACAAAATCAACTTGGCAGTGTTCACCTGATCCCTAGTGGGCATAGACCCACGACACAAAGCTGCATCTAACTTGGGGCCCAGCTGATAATCTTACACAGAGAGGACAAAAGAATAGTTGCTTTGTCCCTGACAAGCCAATTTGCACACAGCAAGTTCCCACAAACAGCTCTGGAGAAGAGTCAAATCCAGGCTAGGCCAGCATTTCTTGCCCATCCACAATTGCCCTTGAGAAAGTGGTGGTGAGCTGCTGTTGGATCGTGTGGGTCCTCGTCGCATGCTTGTTGTGAGTGGTGACTGAGTTGGTACTATTGATAGAGTTGATCAACAGACACTCCTTAGGTAGAAACTCTTAGTTTATTTACAAAGGTACTCAGCAGCAACTAAACATGTGTTTACACTTCAAACTCTACCTCTACACTACTAACTACTGAAGTAGCCCATGCTACTCTACTATTGGATACTAAGATCATGTGATCTTCCTTTATAACATTCTTCTTAAAGGTATATTACATGTTAGATAAAACCATAATTACCACATCTCTCCCCTCTTACTCAGAAATACATTTTATATTTACAATTACTATTTTCTCAAAATAGCAAAATATTTAAACTGATAAGTAATTTACAAATTCAGTCTTTCTGGGGGTTTCCTTATGTGTGTAGAGCGTCTCAGCTCTACAACTTCAGATGGCTTGTCAGGAACCTCCTTTTCCAGAGTTGTCCGAACATCAGGTGCTTCAGTGGGCACCTGCAGATCCGTATCCTCCATTCCTGAAGGAACATCAGGCATGTCTGTACTGGGTTGGATTCTCTCAACAGGAAATGCTGACCCGGTCGTGAACACTGGTGGAATCAATTCTTGATGATTTGTTTCTCTCTTCCTTAGATGATCTACACGTCTCTATATGACTCTGGCCTTCCGCCTCCACATGGTAAGATAGAGGTCGAGTCACTACACTTATTTCACTTGGTAACCACTTTGGTACTTCTCCAACGTTCTTCAAGTATACCGTTTATCCCACGGTAAATCTCCTCTCACAACTATGTCAGTCGTGTCTAGTTTTCTGACTTCCCTGAACCCTTTCCACCTTCCCCCCCTAAATTTGGTATAATTAAGCTCAATCTCGTCCTGAGACGGTGTTTCATCAATAACCCCGCAGGCGTGACACCTGTTGTTGTGTGAGGGGTGGTCCTATAATGAAAAAGAAAGCGTGCTAGCTTGGTTGCTAAGGAATCTCCAGTTAAATTCTTCATGTCTGCCTTGAATGTTTGAACTGCTCTTTCCACCATTCCATTTGAGGAAGGGTGGTTACGGTGAAGTTTTTACATGAGTGATACTGTTGAGGCTGATAAACCGTTGAAACTCGGCACTCGTAAATGCTGTGCCATTATCTGATACAACCGCTTCTGGTAGTCTGTTATTGATAAAACTTTGACGTAACTTCTCACTTGTAGCAGAAGACCATAAGACATAGGAGCAGAAATTAGGCCATTCGGCCCATCGAGTCTGCTCCGCCATTCAATCATGGCTGATAAGTTTCTCAACCCCATTCTCCCGCCTTCTCCCCATAACCTTTGATCCCCTTACCAATCAAGAACCTATCTATCTCGGTCTTCAATACACCCAATGATCTGGCCTCCACAGTCTGCTGTGGCAATGAATTCCATAGATTCACCACTCTTCGGATAAAGAAGTTTCTCCTCATCTCTGTTCTAACCTTTACTCTGAGGCTGTGCTCTCGGGTCCTAGTCTCTCCTACTAATGGAAACATCTTCCCCACATCCACTCTATCCAGGCCTTTCAGTATTCTGTAAGTTTCAATCAGATCCCCCCTCATCCTTCTAAACTCCATCGAGTATAGACCCAGAGTCCTCAAAAGTTCCTCATATGTTAAGCCTTTCATTCCTGGGATCATTCTCATGAACTTCCTCTGGACCCTCTCCAGGGTCAGCACATCCTTCCTGAGATACGGGGCCCAAAATTGCTCACAATATTCTAAATGTGGTCTGACCAGAGCCTTATAAAGCCTCAGCAGCACATCCCTGCTTTTATATTCTAGTCCTCTCAAAATAAATGCCAACATTGCATTTGCCTTCCTAACTACCGACTCAACCTGCAAGTTAACCTTAAGAGAATCCTGGACTAGGACTCCCAAGTCCCTTTGCACTCCAGATTTCTGAATTCTCTCCCCATTTAGAAAATAGTCTATGCCTCTATTCTTCCTACCAAAGTGCATGACCTCACACTTCCCCACATTGTATTCCATCTGCCACTTCTTTGCCCATTCTCCTAACCTGTCCAAATCCTTCTGCAACCTCCCCGCCTCCTCAATACTACCTGTCCCTCCACCTATCTTTGTATCATCTGCAAACTTAGCCAGGATGCCCTCAGTTCCTTCATCTACATCATTAATGTATAAAGTGAAAAGTTGTGGTCCCCACACTGACTCCTGCGGAACTCCACTAGTCACCGGCCGCCATCCTGAGAAGGACCACCTTATCCCCACTCTCTGCCTCCTGCCAGACAGCCAATCTTCTATCCATGCTAGTACCTTGCCTCTAACACCATGGGCTGTTATCTTACTGAGCAGCCTCCTGTGCGGCACCTTGTCAAAGGCCTCCTGGAAGTCCAAGTAGATAACATCCATTGGCTCTCCTTTGTCTAACCTACTCGTTACCTCCTCAAAAAATTCTAACAGATTTGTCAGGCATGACCTCCCCTTGATGAAACCATGCTGACTTTGCCCGATTTTACCATGCACTTCCAAGTATTCTGAAATCTCATCCTTAATAATGGACTCTAAAATCTTACCAACGACCGAGGTCAGGCTAATCGGCCTGTAATTTCCCGTCTTTTGCCTCACTCCCTTCTTAAACAGGGGGGTTACATTAGCGATTTTCCAGTCCTCTGGGACCCTCCCTGACTCCAGTGATTCCTGAAAGATCACCACCAACGCCTCCACTATCTCTTCAGCTATCTCTTTCAGAACTCTGGGGTGTAATCCATCTGGTCCAGGTGATTTATCCACCTTCAGACCTTTCAGTTTTCCTAGCACCTTCTCCTTGGTAATCGCCACCATACTCACCTCTGTCCCCCGACTCTCTTGAACTTTGGGGATGTTACTCATGTCTTCCACCGTGAAGACTGACGCAAAGTACCTATTCAGTTCCTCTGCCATTTCTTTGTTCCCCACTACTACTTCTCCAGCATCATTTTCCAGCGGCCCAATGTCCACTTTTGCCTCTCTCTTACCCTTTATATATCTAAAAAAACTCTTGCAATCTTCTTTTATATTACTGGCTAGTTTACCCTCATATTTAATCTTCTCCCTCCTTATTTCTTTTTTAGTTGTCCTCTGTTGGTCTTTGCAGGCTTCCCAATCCCCTGGTTTCCCACTGCTCTTCGCCGCATTGTATGCTTTCTCTTTAGCTTTTATGCTGTCCTTGACTTCCCTTGTCAGCAATGGTTGCCTCGTCCTCCCTTTAGTATGCTTCTTCTTCCTAGGGATGAAATTTTGCTGTGTCTCCCAAATTACTCCCAGAAACTCCTGCCATTGCTGTTCCACTGTCTTTCCTGCTAGGCTCATCTCCCAGTCAATTCTGGCCAGCTCCTCCCTCATGCCTCTGTAGTTGCCTTTATTCAACTGTAATACCGTTACATCTGATTCCAGCTTTTTCCTCTCAAATTGCACGGTAAATTCTATCATATTATGGTCACTTCCTCCTAAGGGTTCCTTCACCTTAAGCTCCCTTATCAAATCTGCCTCATTACACATCGCTAAATCTAGAATTGCTTGTTCCTTAGTGGGCTCCACCACAAGCTGCTCCAAAAAGCCATCTCATAGACATTCCACAAATTCCTTTCCTTGGGATCCACTACCAACCTGATTTTCCCAGTCTACCTGCATATTGAAATCCCCCATGATCACTGTAACCTTGCCTTTCTTACACACCTTTTCTATCTCCTGGTGCCCCACACCCTGACTACTGTTCGGAGGCCTGTACATAACTCCCATTATGGTTTTTTAACCTTTGCGGTTCCTCAACTCTACCCACACAGATTCTACATAATCTGACCCTACATCATTTCTTGATATCGATTTAATTTCATTTCTTACTAACAAAGCAACCCTACCCCCTCTGCCAACCTGCCTATCTTTTCGATAGGATGTATATCCTTGGATATTTAGCTCCCAGTCCTGATCCCCTTGCAGCCATGTCTCCGTAATGCCCACCACATCATACCTGCCAATTTCAATCTGCGCCACAAGCTCATTTACCTTATTTCGTATACTGCGTGCATTCAGATACAACACCTTCAGTCCTGTATTTCCCGTCCCCTTTCTCATTGTCGTCCCTTTATCTGATGTGCTTGAAGTTAGATTCCTAGCCCTTTCCAAACACTCTGTACTATTTTGTGTTCTGGAGATTTTAATAGCCTCTCCTGGGCTCTCCTTTCTTTTCAGTTTTTTCATAATTTTCCATGAAGTTGAATTCACCCCCCCACACGCTAACCTGCTGCTTTGTTTCCCATTAGTCATACTTCTTGGAGTTTTACCCTTCCCTCCCCCCCCCCAACTTTCTAGTTTAAAGTCCTGTTGACCACCCTATTTACCCTTTTCGCTAGAACATTGGTCCCAGATCGGTTCAGGTGGAGACCATCCCAACAGTACGGATCCCTCCTGTTCCAATACTGATGCCAGTGCCCCACGAAATGGAACACCTCTTTCCCGCACCACTCCTTTAGCCACGTGTTTACTTCCCTTATTCTTGCGTCCCTATGCCAATTTGCACGTGGATCCGGAGATTATAACCCTTGAGGACCTGTTCTTTAATTTAGTTCCTAGTTCCTGACAATTCCCAAACAGGTCCTCTTTCTAGTCTTACCTATGTTATTTGTCCCGACGTGGACCACAACAACTGGATTGTCCCCCTCCCTCTCTAATATCCTTTAAAGCCGGTCAGAGATGTCCCTCACCCTGGCACCGGGCAGGCAACATACCATACGGGACTCTCGATCCTGCTTACAAAGAAAGCTATCGATTTCCCTAATTATAGAATCCCCTACAACTACCACTTGTATTTTTGCTCCCCCCTCTTGAATGGCCTCCTGTGCCACGGTGCCGTGGTCAGCTGGCTCATCCTCCCTACAGCCCTCTTCCTCATCCACATAGGGAGCAAGTACCTCGTACCTGTTGGACAAGGTCAAGAGCTGAGGCTCCTCTGTTCCTGAACACAGGATCCCTCTACCTGCCTCACTTGCAGTCACACCCTGCTGACCCTGACCATTGACTGGACTTGAGGTACTTAATCTACCAGGTGTGACCGCCTCCTGATACAAAGTGTCCAGGTAACTCTCCCCCTCCCGGATGTGCCACAGCGTCTGGAGCTCGGACTCCAGCTCATCAATTCTGAGCCGGAGTTCCTCCAGCAACCAACACTTGCTGCAGATGTGGTCACTGCTGCTCGCAATGGGATCTGCCAGCTCCCACATCATACAGCTACAGCACATCACCTGCCCAGCCATCTCTACTTAGATAATTAATTTATTAATTAGCTTTGCAGTGTTTTTTTTTCAAATTTGGTGCAGATTTCCTACCAACCAATCAGGTCACAGCTTTCCTGTGACGTCACTTTTTCAGTTTTGGCTTCAGTTACTCTGTGCCCTGAGGTCACCGCTCCAGTGCTCCTCCCTCCAAGTCTGCTCCCAAGAGACAAGGCCGCAAATCCCCGAGGTAAGCTAGATTTATACTCACCGTTCCAGTGCTCCTCCCTCCGAGTCTGCTCCCAGGATTACTCACCAATCAGCTGCTTTTTCTTTAAAATCCACTTTCAGAAGAATGTCCCTCGCAGGTCTGGTGCACTCCTGAAGGCACTGCCTCTTCCTCTCTCTCTTTTTTTTAGGTTTGAGGAAGAGGGAGGGATGGAAACACTACAGCAATGTAATGTTTGGGGCTATTCCGTTTTTTGACAGTGGGTCCTCCTCGATTCCCTCCTGAGTCATTGGTGACTTTACCTCATATATGTCCATCCATTTTGAGTGGGCATCAACAATGAGCATAAACATTGTTCCCATGAAAGGTCCCACATAGTCAATGTGTAACCGCACCCATGGTCTTCCTGGCCATTCCCAAGGGTGTAATGGAGCTGTTGATGGTAACTTTTGCAGTTACTGACATTGCACACAATTCTTTACTAAACTCTCTATTTCACCATCCACCCCAGGCCACCATAGGTAGCTGCGAGCTATGGTCTTCATTTGGGATATTCCTGGATGTGCGCTGTGTAATTCAATTAGCAATGGCTCTCTTCCCTTTGGAGGTACTATCACTCGTGCTTCCCACAATAAGATAGCACCCTGGCTGGTTATTTCATGTCTTCTGTGGAAGTGTGGTCTCATTTCGTCAGATACACGCTCTTGTGACCAACCATGAAGCATTTGTTCTCGTACTTGAGATAGGACTGGTCCCGACTTGTCCAGTCTCTGATCTGCCGAGCACATACTGACGAGGAATCTAAGAAATTTAACAGTAAAACAAGTACCTGTGGAACTGGGGGTTCCTTATCATTTTCTTGTAAAGGCCAATGACTAAGTGCATTGGTGTTTGTGATTTGACTGCCAGGCCTATGTATGAAAGTATACTCGTATGCTGCCAGGATTAAAGCCCATCGGTGTATTCTTGCCGAGGCTATGGGTGGCATAGCCTTGTCCTCACCGAATAATCCTAGCAATGGCTTGTGGCCTGAAACGACAGTAAAATGGCAGCCATGTACATACTGGTGAAATTTCATGACACCAAAAATGATTGACAGGCCCTCTTTTTCTATCTGTGAGTATCCCTTTTCCGCCGTGGTGAGCTTTCTTGATACATGTCCTATAGGCATTCTGTGCCATCGTCCATCCAATGGGAGAGCCTTGCTCCCACGCCATAGTGGGGTGCATCACAAGTCAACACCAATTTTCTTTTCTGTTCATAATATACTAATAGGTTGGACGAGTGCAACAATTGATTGACCTTAATGAAAGCTTCTTTCTGGGGCGCCTCCCAAGACCAAGGTTGGTTCTTTTTGAATAAATAATGTAGGGGTGCCAGTTCTGTAGGCAAATTGGGCAAGAACCGCCCATAATAATTGATCATTCCTAGGGATGATTTGAGTTCTGAGGCATTCTTTGGAGCAGGTGCCTCCCTTATGGATCTCACTTTCTCTTCAACCAAATGGAGGCCCTGTGAATCTACCCGGTGCCCCAAATAGATTACCTACTTGTAACATGCACTTTTCTTTTTTTAAACGCACTCCAGCCTGCAGGAAACATTTTAAGAATTCTTCGAAGTTTGCCAAATGCTCTTTTTCCGCGAATCCTGTCAGCAAAACATCATCTAAATAGACCACAACCTGGGACAGTCCCTGCAGTAAACTTTCCATTGTTTTCTGCAAGTAGCGCAGGCTATGGAGAATTGAGAATTGAGGTAATTGAGTGTATTGGTACAACCCTTTGTGGGTATTAATTGTGACAAATTCCCGGGAGGCATTATCTAACTCTAATTATTGATAAGCATGACTCATATCAAGCTTTGTGTAGGTGGTTCCACCTGCCAGCTTGCCATACAGGTCTTCAATTTATGGAATGGAGTGCTTGTCTAGCTTAGCTACTTATTAACTGTCAATTTGTAGCCTCCACAAATTCGGATGCTTTGGTCAGGTTTAAGGACGGAGACTATGGGTGTGGCCCATTCTGAGAACTGCACAGGTTGCATGACGCCCAGCTTTTCTAGTTTGTCCAGTTTGTTGTCGACCTTTTCTCACAGTGCGTAAGGTACTGGTCTCGCCTTCATGAATTGGGGGGTTGCCTCTGGATCCACATCAGCTCCTGAACCTTCCCAAGTTCCTCCTTGAAGACTGTAGCACACTTTTGTAGTAGCTCTGGTAACCTACTTGCTCTTAACTGAAAATATCAGCCTATTCTGACTTAATCTCCTTTAAGAACATAAGAACTAGGAGCAGGAGTAGGCAGTTCAGCCCCTCGAGCCTGCCCCGCCATTCAATACGATCATGGCTGATCTCACTTCAGCCTCAACTCCAATTTCCCACCCTCTCCCCATAACCTTTCAATCCATTACTAATTAAAAATCTGTTTACCTCCTCCTTTACTTCATTCAGCGTCCCGGCATCCACTGCAGCCTGAGGTAGTGAATTCCACAGATTCATGACCCTTTGAGAAAATTCCTCCTCATCTCTGATTTAAATCTACCACCCCTTAGCCTAAAACCATGGCCTCTCGTTCTAGAATGCCCCACAAGGGGAAACATCCGCTCCACGTCTACTTTGTCTATCCCCTTTAGCATCTTATATACCTCAATTAGATCTCCTCTCATCCTTCTAAACTCTAGCGAGTATAGGCCTAAACTGCTCAATCTCTCCACATAAGTCAAGCCCCGCATCCCTGGAATCAATCTGGTGAACCTCCTCTGAACCCCCTCCAATGCAACTACATCCTTCCTCAAGGGGACCAAACCTGTGCACAGTACTCCAGGTGCGATCTCACCGATGCCTTGAACAGTTGCAATAACACTTCCCTATTTTTATGCTCTATTTCTTTAGCAATAAATGCCAAAATTCCATTTGCCTTCCTTATTACCTGCTGTACCTGCATACTAGCTTTCAGCGATTCATGCACAAGGACACCCAGATCCCTCTGCACTGAAGCATTCTGAAATTTCTCTCCATTTAAATAGTAAGTCGATTTAGCCAATTTCACCCCAGGGAGGCTTGGCCCCTTGCCTGCTACCACCATCAAGTGTAGCTTTACCGATTGGCTACCATAATGAACAGTTACTCTACTTCTGCCTTTAACTTGGATGCCTTCACCTGTGTATGTTTTCAATTGGGCAGCTGCTTCTTCTAAATTTAAGGGATCTTCCCCATGATTCACATATCTGAAGGTATGTTCCCCAATTACTGTAGTGGAAGCTCCTGTGTCCACTTCCATTCTAACTGGTCTACCATTCACTTTCACTGTTGCATATATTGGTTCTGTCTTTCCAACCTTCAAATTGAATAATGTATAAATATCTGAATTTGTTGCTTCAGGTTCTTCTACATTGTAGATCTCACTGCCTCCTCACCTAGGGCATAACAATTTGGGGGTGTCCCAGCCAGATGGTGACAAATTGAGGGCCGTCGCCTGGATCAGCAACTTTGGGGAACTTCACCTAGGGCTGGGTTGTTAACATCAGTTTAACGCCTCAGCTGCATTAAAAATGATGTGCTGATGAGGAAATGGAGAACCCCGTCAATGACCAGCAAATGAGGGGTGGACAGTGATCCACCCAGGTGGCAGCGCTGCCGAGGTACTGTAGGGAAATCCTGTGGCTAGTTCATGAAATTCCGATGGCTGGGCATGTCGGTATATGCAAACCCAAGTCCGCATCAGCCAGCATTTTTACTGGCCACGCCTTATCAGGGATGTAATGAGGTTTTGCAGAACCTGCCACACCCGCCAGGTTGTGGGGAAACCCCAACCTGCAATACGACCTGCACCTATGATTCCTGTGCTGGCTTTTGGGGAACCATTCAGCAAGGTGTTAGTGGACTGTGTGGGCCACTACCCAAAATAAAAGGGGGCCACAGGTATATCCTTAACATCATGAATGTGGCTACCCATTTCCCAGAGGTGGTTCCCCTGGGAACCATATCTGCCAAAACAGTGGTGAGGGAATTGACCCAATTCTTTACCACTTATGGTCTACCCACCGAGATCCAATCGGATCAGGGTTCAAATTTCATGTCCAAGATATTTCAGGAAGTCATGGGTAACCTGGGTGCGACCCAACTGCAGTCTTCAGTGTATCATCCACAGTCCCAGGGGGCGCTAGAGTGGTACCACCAAACCCTAAAAACAATGATCAGGGTATACTGCCACACGTACCCCCATGACTAGGATAAAGGACTAGGTTTTCTTCTGTTCGCTACCAGGGACTCACCCAATGAGTCCACTGGGTTTACTTTGTTCAAATTAGTTTACGGACACCAAGTGCGAGGGCCTCTGAAACTAATCAAGGAGAGACTTTTAGAGCAGAAGGGGGAGCCCTCCATGTTGGGTTATGTAGCTGTATTCCGGGAGCAGCTTTTGAGAGCCTGCAGGGTGGCCCGAGAGCACTTGAAAATCTCCCAGATGGCTATGAAAAAGCAGGCGGACAGACATGCCAAGACCCAAACCTTTCACCCAGGAGACTATGGACTATGGAGAATTGTCCCAGATTTGCACTAAGTGTGGTAGCGGGCAGGTAAAAAAATGTTTTACCCACCAGTCCGACGGTGGGTCTTCACGCCGTATCATCCCAAACCTGCTGCATTACTTATGCATTCCTGGGAAACACGGCGTTTCCATGGCGAGCAGGCTTTCATTCATCGGCCACGCCATCACCTCGCTGCTTTTCATCATGCCAGGCACCACATTTAAAGTGCAGCTGCGCTCAGCGCTTCCAGCCCAGGACTGCAACAAAGAAGACATGGCCTCGAAAGGCAAGAAGACTACAGCCCTCAAGGGCCTTTTGGACGTCATGGAAGCCCACTGTGGTGTCTTCTACTCCCGCCCTGGCTGCAGGAAGGGCAGCAAAATTGCCATTCTGGCTTGGTAGGCCATGGCAGTGGTGATCAGTGCAAATATTGCACAGAAGATGTTGGTTATCCAATACAGATAGAGGACGAATGATCTCATCTGGGCAGCCAGGATATGACAACTATCTCATCACTCTAAACTCACACACTCAAGCCCATCACACATTCACTGACATCTCACTCACTGCCAGCCCAAGGTACACCACCACCCATTCTCACACACACAAACCCTCACACCTCCATCTGGCCTCATCTCCTCTGGAGACTGCCTCCTCAGCCCTCACCATCTTGAGGCCACTTATGCCCCCACACACACCTTGGATTACCTTCCTTCCCCAGTACAGCTCTCATCCTGCAGCCTCTTCCCTTGCCTGAGGCTACTTCTCCCCCTTCCCCAAGCAAGACCTTGCCCTGCAGCTGTTGAAAAGCAACCCACATATGGCTGGTCTGGTAGGTAGAGACCTGCCCATAAGCCCCCCTAAAAGCGATGTGGCGCTGCCTGCGAAGCCTGGCGCTGATGACTGCGAGTGCTGCCCGAAGCAAGGTAGGAAAACAAACCTTGAAGTCTCGAGCAAAGTGCAGCCCGCCAGGTGCACGCCTTATACATGCTGTTGTGAAACACGTCGGCGTGTTTTCCCACCCACGTGGGTGGATGATCCAGCCAGGAGGATGAGACCGACGGGCTGGCCTCTTAATGATAAGCAGATGTATTACAATGAGATTCCTGATGTCTGATGGTGGGAATCTTGGCCCACCATCGGTGGGTGTAGCGGATGATCGCAAACTGTTTCACGACACCGTGGAACCGATTTTTGGCCTTCTCGTCATATTGTCCGCTCACCGAACGCCCCAACGCTGGTGGGCATGGAAAATCCCAGCCTACGTGTTAGTTCTTCTACCAATACCAGGTGAAACTTTGCAGGCCTGTTTCAGTAGCCCATACAGAGTAGCAAAGAAACTCGGGGAAGTGAACCATCTAATTAAGATCCCAGATCGGGGGAAAAAGCAGAGGCTGTGTCATGTCAACATGATAAAGCAGTATCACAGCTGAGAACGGGGCAAGCAAGTAACAGTCTGTCCCATTGCCACCAGCCTGGAGGAGGAGGGTAGCAGTGGGGATGAATTGGGTGGAGACGTGGGTGAGGCCCACATTGAACCCCCTACCACCCAGCTAACCAATACAGAGATACTAGCCACATTAGACTCCATGTTCTCCCATCTAGGCGCGAGAAAACTTGACAAGGCTGCTCACTGCATTTAAAGGCTTGTGCAGAGACAAGCCAGGCTGCACCAGCCTAGCCCTACATGATGTGGATATGGGAGGAACCCCTCCTATAAGGCAACATTCCTACCATCTAGGCCCAGAGGAGCTGGACCAGGTCCGGGAGGAGATTAACTACATGCTGGAGCACCAGCTAATAGAGCCGAGCTGCAGTAGCTGGAGTTTCCCAGTTGTGCTTGCGCCAAAGCCAGCCGACTCCACAAGGTTCTGCATTGACTACCGAAAAGTTAATGAAGTGACCTGAGCTGACTCCCACCTGATACCGTTCTGGAAGACTGCATAGACAGGGTAGATAAAGCAGTCTATATGACAAAGATAGATTTACTCAAGGGATACTGGCAGGTTCCCTAGATGGCCCGCGCAAAGAAAATCTCCACTTTCATAACACCAGACGGGTTATACCAGTGTCGGGCATGCCCCAGCTACCCGGAAGGAAAAAGTAGTTCCGACCAGTAGTCTTATTTCCCAGTTTTTACTGGTGCTCCATTTTAAGGTATACAAGACCAGTTCGGATCAGTATTCTTATTTCCCAGTTTTCACTGTTTTTTCCTTCTGGGTACCTTCCAAAGGTTGGTGAACCAGGTAGTGGTGGGCTTGTCAATTGCATCGTGTACCTGGATGACTTCCTAGTGTATAGTGACACCTGGGAAACCAAGTAGAGCAACTGGAAGCCCTCTTCCAGACAGTACGGTCAGCTGGCCTAACGGTCAAGCTCGCAAAGGACGAGTTCGCTAAGGCTAAAGTGGCCTATCTAGACCACGTAGTAGGTCAAGGGCAGATACTGCCCAGGGCTACCAAGGTACAAGCCATAGCCGAGTTCCCCATTCCCACCACAAAATGGGAAACCATAAGGTTCTTGTGGATGTGTGGTTCACCCCAAAGTTTGTCCCAAACATTAGCACAGTAGCTCCCTGCTGTCAGACCTACTGCAGAAAAAAGCAAAGGTAGTATGCACCGAGAAATGCCAGGCAGCTTTCGAAAAGCTGAAGGCCATTTCACCAGGCGAGTCTGTGCTTGCAGCCACCGGACTTTAACTGGGCATTTAAAATAGCCAGTGAGCGACATCGGTCTAGGGGCGGTTCTCCTACAGGAGGACAAATCGAAATAGAGAGACCAATCGGGTACTTTTCTAAAAAGCTTAACAAGCACCAGAAATGGTAGTCTACAGTAGAGAAGGAGACCTTCGGTCTATTACTGGCCCTCCGGCACTTTGAGATATATGTCCGAAATGGGTACAGAGAGTACCACGGTCTATACCGACCACAATTTGTTAACTTTTTTCGAAAAGTTTAAGACCCAGAATGCTAGGTTATTCCGCTGGAGTTTGTTTCTCTAGCCGTACCGCTTAAAAATCAAGCACGTTCCTGGGAAATCAAATGAGACTGTGGTTCCACTGACCAGAACTTAAAGGAGCCCAGTTAGAAACGGAAAAGATAAATTGACCATTGCTAAAAGAATGAATGTGTGCATGAGAGTGTTTTGTTGTTTATAAGTTTTTCTCTTTTTTATAATGAAATGAGAATGAATCTCATTTCATTCCAGGGAGGAGTGCAAGTGTCATGATAATGAAGGAAAAACATCGAATTGCACACGGAAATATTGGACTTTAAAAATAAAACCTGAGTTTTTAAAAAATGCACACAAGCCACTGGCTGGAATGCTGCCGGGTGACTACCTATGAGGTAATGGAACCCCACCCTGTTGCCAGAAAAGGTACTTCTAAAGATATCCAGAAACTAATTGCTCCCTCTGGTAGAGACAATGGGACATAATGGGAAATGAGTATCACCTCATCAAGATATCCTGTGGGCCATGCCCAGACAGATTTGTGAATTCGCTTCCCACTTGAAATGTACAAAGAAGGTGAGCTGAAAAGTTGCCTCTGTGTCTGTCTGTTGGTGGGTGTCCTGAGAGAGGGCAAGTGCTGGGAATTTGGCTCAGAAGTAACAGCCACACACAATACCTCTGCAAATTTCCATTTTGGCAGGTAACCCGATTGCTCTCCCTCTCTATCAAAATCAACTCTGCTGGAACCTTGAAACCAACTATTCAGCTATCGGAGTCAATTCTACTGGAATCTCGAATCACAACATCTGCAACACTCAATCACCCACTCCCCACAAACCAAGGGCTGTTCCTTATACCTTTTTTTTAAGATACATATACTTACTTCAAGCTAAGTTCTTACTTTTAACTTGTATGACCGTATATGTATGTGTTTTATCCTTTCTTGCCTTTAGTAGTCAATAAGCTTAACTATTAACCTTTAACTCAAGAAAGTCTGATCAAATTGGCTCCTTCAAAATCAGAATGATTGGGTCTGGGAAAAAGGTATCCACGAAAGGAATCCTTTTTGGATTAAATCTTATTGCGACCAACAGAGTAATAAAGAGAGGGAGCCAGTTCATCCCTCCTCACCCGGGGCATAGCAATTTGGGGGTGTCCCAGCCAGAAGTTGACAAATTGAGCAGTCTCGCCTGGATCAACAACTTTGGGGAACTTCACCTGGGGGTGGATCGTAACATCAGCTGAAAGATAGCATCACCGACAGTGTAGCATTCCTCCATACTGTTCTGCCAGCCTAGATTCTGTGCTCAGGTAACTTGGAGTGGGACTTAAACCTGCAACCTTGTAATTCAGATGCAAAAGTGTGCCTAACTGAGCCATGGATAACACCCATAGGCTGTGATTTCCTGCCCAGAACTCCTGAGCAAGTGTCAATTCTCACTGAGTGTTTGAGGGGATCATCCCTAAAAAGCCATAAAGAAATCAAGAGAGAAATGGAAAGCAAAAACAAAAAAAGAGGAAATTGAACATAAATGTATTGCAATATTGCTAATAAATGGAAAGGGAATCCCTCAGTATTCAATGCAGCAGGCTTTGAGAGAAGCTTGCAGGATGGAGTTTCCATTACAGTTTCAGAATCTTAGTTGATCAAGGCGTTGGGAGTTTAGTTATGTTGCGGCTTTGGAAAATAAAAATGAAAACAGTAAAGTGAGCTCAATGACATCCATGTCTCATGGTCCCAGCAGCACTCTCCTGCACTTCATCACCAGCTCCATTAAATTCTTGCAACGGTTGCAGTGCTAAAGGTACAGTTCATTGGCAGTGCAATGCAACAAGATGGGCTTTAACCATAAGACAAAAGACAACCTAATCCGAAGTAAGCTGAGAGGAGGGCATAAGGAATCTGCAAAGGGATATAGATAGGGTGAATACAAGGGCAGATGGTGGCAGATAGAGTATTCATTCTCTTTGGTAGGAAGAATAGAAAAACATAATTTTTTAAAGTTAAATATTAGTGGTCAGAGAGATTTGGGTGTTCTTGTACATGAAACATAGAAACATCTAAGTTCAACAAAGCAACCAAGAAGGCAAATGGGATGTTTACCTTTATCACAAAGGTACAGGGCAAGAGTACAAGAGCAGAAACAGAAAATGCTGGAAAAACTCAGCAGGTCTAACAGCATCTATGGAGAGAAAAACAGAGTTAATGTTTTGAGTCCATATGTCTCTTCTTCAGAGCTGATCAGAGCTTCCTAGCATCTGCAGTGTTTTGCTTTTATATAAGAGTACAAGAGCCTTGTTGCAATTGTACAGGGCTTTACAGGGTGAGACCAAACCTGGAGTACTGTGAGCAGTTTTGGTCTCTATATGTAAGGAAGACTATACTCAGAGGCAGTGCAATGAAGTATCACTGGATTGATTCCTTGGATGGAAGGGTTCCCCTATGAAGAGGGATTAAGGAAAATATGCATATACTCTCTGGTGTTCAGAAGAGTGAGAGGTGATCTCAGTGAAACATTTAAGATTCTGAAATGTCTTGACAGGATAAATGTGGAGAGGGTATTTCCCCTGGCTGGAGAGTCTAGAACTAAGGGGCATAGCCTTAGAATAAGGGGTCAACAATTCAGGACCGAGACAAGGAAATATCTTTTCACTCAGAGAGTAGTAAATTTTAGGAATTTTCTACCCTAGAGGACTCTATATGCTGAATCAAATTGTGTATATTAAAGATGGAGATCAATAACTTTTTGGACTGTAAAGGGATCAAGGGATATAGGGATCAGGCGGGAAATGGAAATGAGGTCAAAGTTCAACCATAGTCCTTTGAATGGTGGAGCACGCACAAGGTGACTTATGGGTGACCTCTGCTCCTGTTTCTTATGGCTCTAATGTCCTTATGTAATGGAAGGAACTGTTAGGGGGAAGAAAGTAAATGAGAAATTATGGTAAGGGAGAATTCATTATAAGGGAATGAATTACCTAAATTAGAATCTATAGGCAGGCCAGCGCAAATCAGTAAATCAACAATTAAACAGTTAAACCAGATGAACCTTATACACTCTCAAACTTTGTGCACCCTCAGGGTTTGCAATCACCAGCAAGGTCCTGGGAGTTAGACTGGAGTCAGAGGATGGCAATAACATAGATTAAGCGTGCTCCTCAACAGATAGGGGAAGGACAGATGGTCCCAGCTTAGATAGGAAGGCAGGTGTCTGCCTGGGTGAAAGTAGGGTCAGATGATTCATGTACCTTTGTACCAGAAACTCGTCTGTTTAATGTAAACCTATATGTTGACAAGATCGGAATCTGGAGGATGTTCTTGTATGTGACCAATAATGTATAAATATGATGAACACTTGTAGTTTAGCAGAGTACTGTCTCAAGCTGTATTGAGATGGTGCCCTCCTTGCAATTGCTCGAATAAACGATCATAACCTGTACCTGAGTCTCCTGTGGTCCGTTTGTCAAAGACACCACAACAGTTTGGCATAGTCGGCAGGATACTTGGATCGGATCCCCGGTACGGCTCTGCAAAGTGGGTGAGTATATTCTGGCTATGGGTACCCGCATGGGCCCCAGCTATGCCTGTCTCTTTATGGGGTATGTGGAACATTCCTTGTTCCAGTCCTACTCCAGCCCCCTCCCACAACTCTTTCTCCGGTACATCAATGATTACTTCGGTGCTGCTTCATGCTCTCGTTGGGACCTGGAAAAATTTATTAATTTTGCTTCCAATCTCCACCCCTCCATCATTTTCACATGGTCCATCTCTGACACTTCCCTTCCCTTCCTTGACCTCTCTGTCTCAATTTCTGATGATAGACTGTCCACCAATATCCATTACAAACCTACCGACTCCCACAGCTACCTCAACTACAGCTCCTCACACCCCGCTTCCTGTAAGGACTCCATCCCATTCTCTCAGTTCCTTCACCTCCGTATCATCTGTTCTGATGACGCTACCTTCAAAAACAGCTCCTCTGACATGTCCTCCTTCTTCCTTAACCGAGGTTTTCCACCCACGGTCGTTGACAGGGCCCTCAACCGTGTCCGGCCCATCTCCCGCGCATCCGCCCTCACGCCTTCTCCTCCCTCCCAGAAACATGATAGGGTCCCCCTTGTCCTCACTTATCACCCCACCAGCCTCCGCATTCAAAGGATCATCCTCCGCCATTTCCGCCAACTCCAGCATGATGCCACCACCAAACACATCTTCCCTTCACCCCCCCTGGCGGCATTCCGTAGGGATCGTTCCCTCCGGGACACCCTGGTCCACTCCTCCATCACCCCCTACTCCTCAACCCCCACCTATGGCACCTCCCCATGCCCACGCAGAAGATGCAACACCTGCCCCTTCACTTCCTCTCTCCTCACCGTCCAAGGGCCCAAAAACTCCTTTCAAGTGAAGCAGCATTTCACTTGCATTTCCCCTAACTTAGTCTACTGCATTCGTTGCTCCCAATGCGGTCTCCTCTACATTGGAGAGACCAAATGCAAACTGGGCGACCGCTATGCAGAACACCTGCGGTCTGTCTGCAAGAAAGACCCAAACCTCCCTGTCGCTTGCCATTTTAACACTCCACCCTGCTCTCTTGCCCACATGTCTGTCCTTGGCTTGCTGCATTGTTCCAGTGAAGCCCAACGCAAACTGGAGGAACAGCACCTCATCTTCCAACTAGGCACTTTACAGCCTTCCGGGCTGAATATTGAATTCAACAACTTTAGATCTTAAACTCCCTCCCCCCATCCCCACCCCGTTTCTTCCCCCTCCCTTTTGTTTTTTTCAATAATTTATATAGATTTTTCTTTTCCCACCTATTTCCATTATTTTAAAATCTACAACTAATACCTTGTCAGTCTTTCCACCCCTTCCCCACTAGAGCTGTACCTTGAGTGTCCTGCCATCCATTCTTAATTAGCACTTTTCTTAGATAATATCACCACCTTCAACACCTCTTTGATTCTTTTGTCTGTGACATCTTTTGATTATCTGCTCCTATCACTGCTTTCTTGTCCCTACAACCACCCCGCCCCCTCAACTTCTCTCCCCCCACCCCACCTTAAACCAGCTTGTATTTCACCCCTCTCCTAACTATACTTCAGTTCTGCTGAAGGGTCATGAGGACTCGAAACATCGACTCTTTTCTTCTCCACCGATGCTGCCAGACCTGCTGAGTTTTTCCAGGTAATTCTGTTTTTGTTTTGGATTTCCAGCATCCGCAGTAGCTTTTTGTGAGTATATTCATTTACCACCCGTAGTTAGTGCAGTAAGCCTACCCAAGAACGGTCCGGTCGAGTATCAAAGAATCGGGAGGAGGACTCAGGACAGGAGTTAGGAGACGCCAGGGGCAAGAGGCGTAGCCGTGCAGGCGGGCTAGTGGGGCTAAAGCCGCGCAGGGAGGGCCGGACCATTACCAGAGATAGGAGGCAGAGCCGTGCTAGCGGGTTACGGTTTGAGACATAACTTTAGCTGAAGCCGCACAGGCCAGAACCCAGTAAGAGGAGGGCGGAGCCGTGCTGGTGGGTTACAGTTTGAAATATAACCTTAGCCGAAGCCATGCAGGGAGGCCAGACCCCAGTGAAACTGCACATACCGTAAGAAACTAAGTTGTTAGGACCGTGTGAACGTACCGCGCAGAGATAGACGGAAATAAGAACAGAATGCCGTCAGGGAAACAGAATAGTGCTATGGAACTCGACTGAGGAACCGTGGATTCCATTACGAGGTTCATAGCGGAACAGCAGTCAAAACTAATCACTGAAATGCAGAACGAGGGGTGGAACCCACAGGGAACCCCTGGAGAACAAAAACAGTGGTGGATAGAGCAGAAAAAGGACAAGGAAAAGAAAGGGGTGATGGCTATTATCACCTTGTACCTGCAGAGGGGTTAATACTAAGTTCCAGTCGATTAGAGAGAGAGAGACAAAGTCAGATTCAGGACAGATCAGAACAGTGGCGGCAGCTTGTAGTGATATTGATCAAGAGGAGGAGAGCTCCGAAGGTGAAACCTATGAGGAAGTTGAGACAAAACCACCCTCATATGAACCAACCACCCTACTGTGCCCGTTGAATTCCATGGCCCTATGGCAATAACCGTTAGGAAAAGTAAAGTCAGGAAAGGCGAATTGAAACCCCAAGGGAGAAAGGGGGCTGAGGAATAGGGGGAGGATGAAGAGATCGAGAGGGTTATGGAGAAGGTTAAGCACGTACCATTCAGCCCGGAGGAGAAGCAGGTTTTGCTTAAAGAACTGCTGAGACTTAAAATTCGGCATAACAACCCAGATATTTGGACCAAGCTGCGGGAAATGCAAGATTTCCATCCAATGCACCCCCTTGCTACCCATATACTGGTGAAGGCTAAATGCCCAGGGGATATTTGGGGAAGATTACACTTACAGTTTAGAAGTGGTGACTGGGCGAAACCTGGGGACGTCCCAGATCAGGAGAAGGTGACAGCCCTGCACAGGGACTTTGGGGAGGCAGTTAAGGAAGCCTTGGGGGAGCGAGAGATGAACTGGGGGTGTATAATGTTCGTAGTACAGAAGAAGGGTGAGTCCATAATGGACTATGCAGAGCAAAAGTGGGAGACTTATGTACAGTTTTCATGACAACCGCATCCTGTGTGGGATGACGAGATTTTCCTGAAAATGTGGAAGGATGATTGGGATCCGAAAGGTCCACTACAAGAGCTGTTTGTGCTGAAGAGAGAGAGAGAGAGAAAGAGAGAAAAGGGGGGTACTCCTAGGGGCGTTAATAAGCACTGACAGGCAGTAGCAGTGGAAATGTGAGCTTTCGTCAGTTTGAAGGTCCTTACAGGTGGAGCCTTCAAGGTCCCTTTATTTCCCCCACTGCTATTTGAAGTTTCATTTAGAATATGAGAATTTTAAGGCGTAAAGTTAAGGATACAGGAATATAAATACATACCTCTAAAAATATGTTTGTTTGTGTGCAAGGAAGCATTTGTATGTGAGCTTTAATGTGTTTTCTTCCTTAATTGTCATTTGTGTGTGTAGTTCAGCACTTCAGGGTTGAAAGCCCCATGTTAGATTAAAGGAAAAGTACACTAAAACATTCCAAAGTTTTGAGTATAAGGTTTGAGTTGAGATTTCTGGCAAAAAAAAAATCGCAATTTGAAGGTATCATAAAGCTAAACAGGGTTAGATGAACCAACCTTTGTACCATCCCTTTGCAGACTAGCATCACCAGCTTCCAAGCTAATTGGGATTGATACATACAAGTTGCATTAACTCATACGAGTTAGTATTCTAAAATTCTGAGGGGAAAAATTACCTGAAGTTCAAGGGATTCCAGGAAAACCAAAAGGAATAAACACATGGTCTAGCTGCTTCCAATGGATAAAAATCTTTTGATGAGATGAATTAAATATGAAAGGAAATCTGCATCCCAACAGCACTGTAATTTGAATTTGGGACAATCTTGAGATGTAAAGTGCAGTGTAATTTAACAGGTTACTTTTGAATCATTAGGATGCTATCTAAGATAAAGAATGTGTCGATAAACATACAGGAATTATAACTTGGATACAAATCAATACACATAAGAAAGAGGTCGTTTTAACTTTGATAGTGTAAATTATAGTTCTTACAAAGTTTAAAACTTGAGGTTTGGTTCCTGATAATTTCTCAAAAGGGAATTTTCATTTTAAAAGGTTTGACAACAATTGGCACTAATTCAAATGTTGCAAGCTTTTGTATTTGTAAAGTCTGTTCCCAAAAAAAACCTTGATAAAGTTTGGCAGAAATCCAATTTTTGGCCAAGTTAATGAATCTGGGATAATTCTAAAAGAAACGGGTCAGACACAATTTAGTGGGTTACTTTTGAGACAATAAAATGTTTGAGAAGAAGATAAGGAAGCAAAACATGTCAATGCCTGATTTCTGTTTTTAAAACTGTTATGAGAATATTTTATTTATTTTAAAGTCTCTCCAGGCAACCTGAAGAAGATAAGATGGTAGCTGTTGCATGTACAAAATGGTATGAGGCAAGTAGGAGAAAGAGTTAGGGAAGAGGACACAATATACAAACTTTTTTAAGGGAAGTGAATTTGATAATCTGGCCATCGACTGAGACATTGGAAATGCACAGGGGGAGATAGCAAGGATCTAGAGACAGATTCTCATTGACATGGAATAGTTAATATGGTCTAAAGAACAAGGAAACATTATAAATGATCAAGACAATAGAGAAACTGATATCAAGAGAATCTTAGGATGATCATGGTGAGGGAAAAAAAAACTTAGAGGTAAAACTATGTGGAATCTGTAGTTCAGGAATTGAAATGTAAGGAGAAATAATACTTAACAACAATTTGCCACAAGATAGATACAGGTAAAGGGAAAACTGGAAAAAGGCTAAATAGATGTATTACTGATTGTATTAATGTGTCTGCGAGGTACAAAAAGTAGGGCCACAGGATTAACACTATGATGACAGACAGAGTTAAGCGGCTCGCAGAGAGAAATGTCACTGGAAGTGAAGATACTGAGCCATTGAAAAATAGGATAAGAAGGTGTATTGTGGAATTGTGTCAGCAGTTTAAAGGAATTGAGGTCCGACATGGGACAGCAGCAGGAGACAGTAGACTAGAAGAAGTGGAGGGGGCCTATCCAGATGGATTCAGATCAGGGAACTCATTTCACAGGGAGAGTCATTAAAGAAATGTATAAATTTAAATATAAACAGAAATTCCACATTCCCTACCAGCCACAGAGCTCGGGGATGGTGGAAAGGATGAACTGAACTTAAAGAAAAACATCAATCACAAAAGCAATTCAAGAGACAGGGAACAGCCCAATATTCTAATGCGCCTTAGGGGCTACCCCAAGCAGGACTGCCGGGTTCACCCCATTTGAAATAATGACAAGGAGAGCAATGCATTTACCCGAGGGAATCATAGTAGGAGTGGGAGATGTAGGACCACTAAAAGGAAGGATGCGAGACTATGTGAGGGAAATAAGTAAACAATTGCATGAGTTAAGGAAGGAAGTCAGAGACCGACAGGTGATTAAGGGTATGGAAACAGGCAAATCCAAAGAGCAACAATGGACCAAGTGGGGAATAAGGTGATGGTCAGGGTGAGCTTTGAGTAAACAGGCATGGACCATACGAGGTAATTATGACATGTGATACACGCGCACTTGTAGATATGAGAACGGGAAGTAAATGGAGGCATTACACACAGTTAAAGATACATGACAATTGACCAAGCGGTGACCCGGAGAATGGGAGCCGATGTTAATGTCTCCACAGATCTACAATCCTGGTCGTGGGCGTATCAGTACTGGCAACAAGGTCGGGGATCATCACTGCTCATCCCGCACCGCAGGAGGAACTTTGGTACAGCACAGACAGTGCTGAATGCGACACACAACGGGGAATTAAAATGTAAAAGTAGGAGAACAAGTGCTTTCAAATTGTAGTAAGGGTTTGCTTCAGATCGGGCATGGGAGGTCCGCCACTATCCAGCCATCTCCCATCTCTACTTTCACAGTCTGAGTAGAGATAATTGAAGCCCCTCAAACCACACTGACTGACCCACCTTGTCTGACTATGCATCCAGGACCGACGAATGGTTTGGTACTGGTTGATCAGAAGTTTTGTATGATAATGTACACCATGAGCTGGTACCCGTAGTCTTGAACATTTCCGGAATTGCCCCGTCCCAGTGGTGCTCAACCCATATTCGAGCTCTGTATACGGCTCGAATGGGCCAGCTGATGACTGAAGCATCTCAGTTCAATGGCGAGATGCAACCAGGCTTGGGAGGGAACCGCGTTAAGCACAGCCTGATGTCGCTACAATATTCAATATAGGGACATCAGTAGTTAATTCAGAACCTGACAACTGTTGACCAGAAGGTCTGTACCCTGAACTTTAAGCTTAAGGAGATTCTAGAGCGGGGACAGGGAATTCATAACAAAATAGGGAAAAATATTTCAGACGAAGTGAGCAGAAATGATGTTTGCAGCACCTATGGATCTTGGGCATTGGAACAAGCCCAAGAGAATTTAAGAAAGATTAATGATGGGGTAGTTCCTTTGTGGGTAACTAATTAGCATTTATTTAATCTTTCACAACACAAGGATCATGACTTGACCAGTTGCCAGCTCAGAGGTTTAACACGCGTATATAGAATTAATGTTGAATGTATATGAATAGTAATATGCTAATAGGCATTGTATTAGTAATACCTGTTATACCCAGCAGGGCATTATATACAGTAGAAAATATTGGGGTTATACGGGAGAATTACTATATTAGGTATAATGACAGTCCACCATATGCAGTAGACATAGAAGGAAATATAGTTAGCACCACATTAGAAGGGTATAGCATAAAAACCACCGCGGTAGTATGTGCACATCCGATATATGAGACAGATGAAGCTAAGTGGATTTAAAGCAGCAGTAAACTGTACAATGGAAACTATATGGGCTGCAAAAGAACCGACCCATGTTGCATATGCAGGGAATGGGAGATATTGTATCACCACGTGGCAGGAAAGAATCCAGTACGGAAACAACCGGATATGCCCCATCCATAATCATTCAGTGTACCTACACTCACAGGCGCCAGCATGGGTAAGGAAAGTGGAACTGGTTGAAATATACAAGAGAGGAACAACTACCATTCAGGTCAAGGAAAGCCTTAAGGATAACCTGACACAGTATTTGAACCAGTTCTCCTATGAAATTCCCCTATTACCAGAGCACCTAACCATGATTCGGAGACAGGCTCAGCAGATATACAGAACTTACTATACACTGCAGCAACAGGTTAGAGCCTTAAAGACAGATATTGAACAAATAGATGCTTCCACCTGGTGGGAGGATCTGTGGAATTGGGGCTCGAACATACAGATACATCCCTGGATTCAGATTATCTCCCATGCCCTAGTTATACTTTAATTGATATTGATTATATATCTAACATACTTGATTCATCGCATGTGGAAATCACAAAAAAGGTGGCGCTGGGGGAGTTTTAACAGGCGGAGAAGGAATTTAATAAGCCTGAGGACTGAATTGAATGGCCAGATGATACAGATGGTCTGACGATAGCTTTTACAACCCAAAGCTGGATGACTGGCCAGCATCAATGGGCGGCGGTGCGTAAAGGGACGGACAGTACCACTATAGTTGGCTACCTTGGGCTAGGCCAAGGACCAAAAGGGGGGACTGTTAGGGGGAAGAAAGTAAATGAGAAATTATGGTAAGGGAGAATTCATTATAAGGGAATGAATTATTTAAATTAGAATCTATAGGCAGGCCAGCGCAAATCAGTAAAACAACAATTAAACAGTTAAACCAGATGAACCTTCTACACTCTCAAACTTTGTACACCCTCAGGGTTTGCAATCACCAGCAAGGTCCTGGGAGTTAGACTGGAGTCAGAGGATGGCAATAACATAGATTAAGTGTGCTCTTCAACAGATAGGGGAAGGACAGATGGACCCAACTTAGATAGGAAGGCAGTTCTCTGCCTGGGTTAAAGTAGGGTCAGATGATGCATGTACCTTTGTACCAGAGACTTGTCTGTTTAATGCAAACCTATATGTTGACAAGATCGGAATCTGGAAGATATTCTTATACGTGACCAATAATGTATAAATATGGTGAACACTTATAGTTTAGCAGAGTACTGTCTCAAGCTATATTGAGATGGTGCCCTCCTTGCAATTGCTTGAATAAGCGATGATAACCTGTACCTTAGTCTCCTGTGGTCCATTCATCAATGACACCACATCAGAACTGTGGCAGTTAGTTTATATTACTGGGGGCTTTTACACTAGCATTACCAGTCTGATATCAATAGCTGCAGTTTTGAGTAGTATTCAAGCAGAATTAAATCTAAATTACGTAAACAGAGAATGAGGTGCAGATGGAACTAAGTGCCCTTGTGTATGAGTCACAAAAAGTTAGTATGCAGGTATAACATGTAACCAAGAAGGCTAATGGAATTCTATCCTTTATTATGAAAGGGATTGAACATAAAAGAAACTATGTTATGCTTCAGTTATACAGGGCATTGGTGAGACTTCATCTCAAATACTGTGTGCATTTTTGGTCCCCTTATTTAAAGAAGGATGTAAATGCATTGGAGGCGGTTCAGAGGAGGTTTACTAGATTAATACCTGGAATGAGCAGGTTGTCGTATGAGGATAGGTTGGATAGACTGGGCTTGTTTCCGCTGGAGTTTAGAAAAGTGAGGGGTGACTTGATTGAAGTATATAAGATCCTGAACGGTCTTGACAAGATGGCCATGGAAAGAATGTTTCCTTTTGTGGGAGAGTCCAGAACTAGGGGGCACTGTTTTAAAATTAAGGGCCACCCTTATAGGACAGAGATGAGGAGAATTTTTTTCTCTTAGAGGATTGTGCGACTTTGGAACTCTGCATCAGAAGGCAGTGGAAGCGGAGTCACTGAATATTTTTAAGGCAGTGGTTGATAGGTCTTGTTAGGCAAAGGAATCAAAGTTTATCGGGGTAGGTGGGAGTGTAGAACCGGAAACACAAACAGATCAGCCATGATCTTATTGAATGGTGGAGCTCAAGGGGCTGAATGGCCTACTTCTGCTCCTATTTTATGTGTTCATATATTTCTCCCATGAGGAGAAATTGGATAAGTTAAGGCTATTCTCCTTAGAACAGAGAAAGTTAAGAGGTAACCTGATAGAGGTTTTCAAGATGACCTGAGGTTCTTGATTGAGTAAAGGAACATTACTCCCTCTGGCCAATCAGTCAGTAACTAAAGGTCATGGATTGGATATCATTGGATAAAGGTCTAAAGATGAGGAGAAATGTTTTCACTCAGAGTTGTTGGGATCTGGAAAGATGGACCTGAAATTGTGGTGGAGCCTGGCTTATGTCTGTCTGGAATTTTAACTGTCTCCTTCAGGTATGACCTGTGTGAAGGCCTGGACTTACATATGTGCAGAGGTCTCTCCCAACAATCAGACACTTAAACACTAGGAAGCATTTACATTTCCAAGAGAGATCTGCTAATGGGTGTATCCAACAGGTTGGCAAGCATTTTCTAAACCAGATTTAACACCGCTTATTTGAGACTCCATGTGATGTTAAACTGAATATCTCACCATCAATGTTTCCCTTCCTCTCCTAAAAGTGAAGCACAACTGGACACCTTCAAATGTCTTCACCACATCCAACTTTGCCAGCCCAACACCCAAATCCTCCCAGCACCAGAATCCACCAACGCACCTAATACAGCTCCCATCCTAATATAGCAATCCAAACTAACCCGGAACCATAAACTAACCTAAAATAAGCCAGCACCCCAAACTAACCCAGTAGCACGGGAGACCTAGACTCAGGTGTAGGGAGCAGCATTATAAACTTTTCAGTAGTAAACTTGGCCAATTAGTAGATAGTGATGACATTGTTACAGGTTTGAGGATGACATCGACATATGAGATGGTGAAATAGACCAAAGCATGGCAGATGGAGTTCAATGTGAAAAAATGTGCACTGATGTAGTATACTAGAAGTGTCACAATTTTGAAAAGTTTGGATAAGCAGAGACGCCTTGGTGCCCTTAATCAAAAATCTGCAAAGGTGACATGCCCATTAGATGGTTAAAATGTCATGTGGGTTATTGGGGTTTATCACTAGAGGAACAGAATACAAAAACAAAGTGATCATGATAGAACTTTATACATCAGCTGGAGTATTGTAGACAATTCTGGACACACAATTTCAGGAAAGATGTAAAGGGTACAAAGGAGGCTTACCAGAATGTAGAGCCAGGGAACTTCAGTCATGAGGAGAAATTGGATAAGTCAAGGCCATTCTCCTTAGAACAGAGAAAGTTAAGAGGTAACCTGGTAGAGGTTTTCAAGATGATGTGAGGTTCTTGATGGAGTAGAGGAACATTACTCCCTCTGGCCAATCAGTCAGTAACTAAAGGTCATGGATTGGATATCATTGGATAAAGGTCTAAAGATGAGGAGAAATGTTTTCACTCAGAGTTGTTGGGATCTGGAAAGATGGACCTGAAATTGTGGTGGAGGCTGATTTCATAAATAATTTTAAAAGGAATTTGGATAGGTGCTTGAGGATGAGAAACTCAGTATTATGGGGATGTGGGTTTAAGCATGACTATGATGCCTCTGGTAAATGCGAAGGTACTATGAAGGTCTTTTTAATCGCGTGGAATATTCAATCTTTTTATCTGCCGCACTTTGAACGTATTTCACTTGTTTCTATGCCACAGACCAAACGCTAACTGAGAGGACGAGGAGCCCGTTTGAATTCATGCATCCATGGAAATGTACAAAGCAACTATGAATCTGCTCTGCGCCAAAGGAGAGAATCCCTTTTCAACTGTTTGAGGTATTGCTGGAGCAGTTCCAAAAAATTCCTTATGGCACAATCACTTTGAGGAACCTAATTACCTTCGAACTTCCTAATAGCTCACAATTAGCTATTTGGGGAAAAAAATTTCAACATAGCTGGAGAACCGTTTTACATTGCAGCATTCGGCTTATGTAAATTATGAATGAAATGCAATTTTTATTTAAATGATCTACAACATTTCCCACTCGACCGTTCAGGTATATATAAAGGGGGCAAACAGTGGGGAGATAGCACAACTGAGCTCAAGGGACAAGCCGCCAGGACCAACAGGTACACTCGGGTAAGCTGCACTCCATCCAGGTGTTAGCCCAGATTCGCTTGTCTAACTATAGAGTACAAATCGGATTTTCCAACGGACTATTCAAAGTGGAATCGGTTGGCTAACTTTAAGATATGACTCTGGTGTCCAGATAAGAGTAGTTAGACCTACCTTCTGAGGTACATGGAAATAAAACTTATTTCATGCTTATCTCTTTTGAAGTGGAATAAACGAGTGACTGGAGGGAATGTGCGGGAGAATCAACAGACTGGGAACCAATATTTAATTCCTGTTAATTCTTGTTCCCTGACTAATTATCTCTGCCGCAACGCTTGATGAATGGGACCCAGAGCATGCTGGTTTCGGAATGAAACCGAAGACCAGTAAACAGCGTAAACAGTATAATAAAGCTCTATTATTACAATCAGAATTTTTTTTTATCACCGCCACTAACTTTAATATCAGGATTCAATTGCACCAAAATGTTAGCAAATAAGACTTTGAAATAATTGGATAGAGTTCAGGGGAGGACTACAAGGCTGACTTCTAAATCCAGGGAGCTGAGTTAGGAGAAGCCTTCGAAAGGGCGAAGAGACTTGATGGATATGTTTAAGATTTTCACCATTGCAGAGTTAGATCCAGGGACGTTTTTTTCCGTGAGATCCGTGATTTGAGGACTAACAGATATGGCTTAAAGTTAAGGATGGCAAAAGAAAATAGGAAATTTAGGCAACCTTTTATTAGCAAGAGGGCAACAGTGGAAACCATGGCGGGTTTTTGTAAAGAATGCGGATTCCTTTTCAGGAAACTAACAATGATTCCAGAATCAGAATAAGGAAATTGATGGGAGATTGTGAATTGTCGACTAAATGGGCCCAATGGCATATTCCAAAACACTGCTATGTTACTACTTCAAACGAGTAGAATGCATTATCTATACAATTAAATAAGAATTATTTTAAGGCGTGATGAAGTGTTTAACAGTTGAAGATGCCTTCTCTTCAATTCCAGGTTTATTTTAGAAGCTGCAATGATGAAAGGTTTCGCTACTTTTTTCTGCCTGGCTCTTTCAGTTAGCATCTATCAGCCTCTTGATGCTGAAACTCAGAGGCTGCATTTTGGGCAATGCTCATTGACGGCGAACTTACAAGAAATCAGAGATTACTTCTCAGAAATCAAGCACATTATTGTAAGTAAAACACTCCAGGCGCACCTTTGAATCTCGGCTTTTGAATGAAATGCATTTGCTGTGCAGATGGAATAAAACAATGAACCATGTTTTGTTTTTGACAGCAAGCAGAAGATACCATCACTGACATCAGGCTTCTGACTGAATCTATTTTTCATGGCATTCAGGTACTCATTGTGGCAAGGGCTTTGTCTGCTTTTTGGTGCTAAGTTAAATCTTTTCCATTAGGTAATCTTACAATCGATGCATTATACAGTTAATTGATGATTTTGAAAAAAATAGCATTGGATATGGTTCATCGGTATCAACATGACCTTGATTGTTGCCAATATCATTAATATTTCTGTGGCCAACTAGGTTTTGTATTTGCTTATTGATTAACAAAACAGGTAGTAATATCACAGTTCTTGTGATGCTAGAGCTGTTAAGGAACTTATGCATCCAGGTTAATAAATAAAATGTGATTCCCTCTGTAGCAAGGTAAAGCTCTAAATGGACTCACTTATTCACTCTTACCCCAACCCCGCTGTCCACCCCCCCCCCCCCAACCCCACCAACCCCCTCTCGTTTCCAGGCAGAGGAGAGCTGCTGTTTTCTGCGCCACATGTTGAGATTCTACGTGGAGACTGTCTTCAAACATCACACTCCATCCAGCTCCCTTATCGAGAGGAGGACCAGTGGCCTGGCCAACTCCTTCCTCAGCATCAAGCGAGATCTACGGCAATGTGTAAGTGACAAGAATTGGAGCCTCCGATTATTAGGAATGCTGCCTCTGTGATAGTGTTGCCCAGCTTCGCTCAATTCCAAGACCCATTGCTCTAACAACATTGCTTGTGTTGCAGGATTCTTTAAATTGGGTGCGTCAGTGTATTAATATTTATGCCGCTGTGCTGGTTGATTACAGCTTCGGTTTTGCGTCATTTTATTGCATTATTTTTGTGCAAATACAAAGCACTTTCGGACACATATTGATGCAAAAGACATATTTTAACTCCAGTCTTGTACCCTGAGTACACTGAAGCTAGAAAGTCTGCGATCTGCTCAGTTAATTAGTTTCCCTGCACTCCAATTCAAACCCAGTCCAGTGCAAAGTTTCCAGCCAGTGCGCTGGAATCACATGGAATCGTTTTAAGGTCAATGGAGAATTATCACTCTTGGATGCTTCTTCATAGCTTTAGCTGTCAGGGATGCAGAGTTCACTAGACGTATATGAACAGTTTAAGTCACTGGGCTCAGTGTGAACTGCTGTGAAGTACAACAAAAATATAATTCAGCCTACTGTCAATGCACAGCATTATACAGACATTGATCTGAGAGCACTAATTATAGGATACTGGCAGCCTATAGCACAGGATGGTGGTATGTGCCACATCGGTTCATAATGTCAAGACATGAATCACATCTCCTTTATAAAACAATATAATAAATATAATGATTAGAGCAGTCATTTTTTATTTGCCTCCATTCAATGATCAAATTAATTAAGGGAGTGCTGTGAGACATTTCTGAGGGAGTTACTAAGACCCTATACACATAAAACTCTTTGATGCACCAGATAGCTCAGAAATGCTCTTTAACAATCACAGTGTAAAAATGTATGTATGTGCTTGTCATGCTTGCGATCTATTGCATTTTTAACTCAAATGACTGTTTTGCAGTTTTTTTTTAATTAATAGGAAAAAAGTAGTAAGTCACTTATCAGTCACATGCCAGAATTGAAAGTGATTAATATTACTGTTGGAGGTCTTGTGGTGCAGTGATAGCATCCCAACTCTGAGCCAGAAGCTCTGGGTTCAAGTTCCACCTCATGGCTTGATGACCACAGACTGTGTGTCATTGTGTGGCCAAAGAGGTTGTCATCAATTTTAAATTCTTCTAATGTGCCCATAGGTGGCAAGAGCAGGAGAGTCTCCTGGTCAGTCAGGCTTGATGTGGAGTGGCACCCCTCAAGCTACAGTCTCCAGCAACAGCCTAGCAACCTGTTCCAGGGAAAATTAGCTATGAAAACAGATATAGGCACATGCTTTGTCAGCCTCTTGCGTCACTATCTGTGTGTTCTGAATAGTTATTTGGGCAATGTGGGGTATTAGTTCTCATCTCACTTTTTTCCCCCTCTGTTGGACAGAGTACACAGCTGAAATGCCCTTGCGGAGAAGAATCCAATAGAGGCGATTCACAATGCTTTTGAAAATGTAAGTTGACATATTTTCACTTCACTTCTGTAAGAATGAAAATATTCCCTTTTTATAGTGTTACACCTATAATTACATCTAGCATTCTTCAATCCATCAAAACCTAAAGTTTAAGTCAGCTTTGACTTCGATTGAGAACATGTGGATAAAGACAAATTGTAAATGATAAACCCATAGTGAATGTTATTTGCCCTTGCTAGGCATAATGCACCTGTTCTCCTTTGAGCCATGAGATAGACAGCTAGACTTCCTATGAGTATGCATTTCAGAGAGGTTGGGAGAAAGGACTGTAGGAATAGGCAGTAACCTGCAACCAATCTGAAAGCAACCCATATTGAACCATGGCCTATGCCAATGTTATCTAATGGTTCTTGGAGATGAAGGAAGGGTAGGTATTGAGAGAAGAGAAGACATCAAAAAAAATTATTATTTCCTCTGACCATTATTATCACAGGCCTCTTGCCAATTATTATGAATTAATACATTTCTGCTCTTCTTCAGTTGGACCTTAATGCAGCTGCTGTAAAAGCCATTGGTGAAGTGAATTTTCTCATCCATTGGATGGCACAGTCTCACCAGAATTGAGAACCACTGCAGTGTACAGCAGACAGAATGTGACAATAAGAAGATGCTAAGTGCTTGGATAAGGAATGAACACCTAATATTTAATTATTGTATTTACATATTAAATTAATGCATTTGTTGAGTGCTTCAAACTTCCCCTTCATTATAAATTTCTCAGTTATAGCACTTTACCTATAATATCATTGCACATTATTCTGTTCGATATTGTGCTGAGTTCAGGTATATTGTGCACATGATTATAGAACAAGGATTGGATGATTTCTGAGAAACAATTATAATGAGGCTGGAGTTTACTTTTATTTAATAAATGTATTTGTATTTTCAACACCTTATATGTTATTTATATACAAATAATTATTCCATTCTAACTGTCTCTTTCTATAGTTATTCCATTCTAATTATCTCTGAGGTGCTTGCCAAGTATTATTGTTGAATAAATCTCTGTCCTAGATGCATTTGTTATTTAGTGAACTGAACACTGTCTCACAGTGTGCAATATAAAGAACATAGCAGTGTCAGCTTTAGCTCTTTTCTTAATTTATTCATCCATGGAATGTGGGCTTCACTGGCAAGGCCAGCATTTGTTGTCCACTCTTATTGCCCTTGAACTGAGAGCCATTTCAGAATCAACCACATTACTGTGGACCTGGGGTCACATGTTGGCCAAACCAGGTAAGGATAGCAGATTTCCTTCCCTAAAGGTTTATGATAATTGTTGATAGCTTCACAGCCACTATCATTAAGACTAACTTTTAACTACATATTTTTTTATTAATTTAATTTAAACTCCACCAGCTGCCATGGTGGGACTTGAACCCTTTCCCCTCAGAACCTGCACTTCTCATCCAGCAATATTACCACTACACCACCATTACCCTCTGGTAATGCTGTGATGATTCACCTACAACTCAGAAAGTTGTGGGTTCAAGCTTTACCCCCCAGGATTTAAATTTATAATCTAGGCTAGCATTTCAGTGCAATACTGAGGGAGTGCTACATGGTTGCATGTGCTTTCTTTACAGTCTGCCCTCTTCGATAGACATAAAAGATTTCATGGCATTATTTAAGAGTGGGGGAGTTCTCCTGGTGACCGGGCTAACATTTTTCCCTCAACCATTATCATTTAAAAAATCAGATTATCTGATGATTTATCTCATTGCTGTTTGCTGTATGCAATTTGGTTGCTATGTTTCCCATTATGCCAGTGATTACTCTTCAAGAACTTTTTTGCTGTGAAGCCTTTTGTGACCTCCCCAGATGATGAAAGGTGCTACATAAGTGAAAGTTCACTCTTTATTTTCTTTCTGAAGACGGTTATAATTAATTCTGTTAGACGACATTCAAAACCTGAATTTCATATATTTCTGTTGAAAAATATATTTATACAGTTTCTATTTAATAGTCATGGTTATTAAGATCAGTAAATACCAGCATAAACACATAATTTGTAAGTGTTTATTTGATATTACTAAATTATCCTTTGTGGTCTATTTATTGAAATAAAATACTTGTGAAATAAATAATGTTTGTTCTTGCTCCATGAGTTCTGTTTAAAGAGGGAGAAAATACAGCTAATTTAATGGTTGATATAGTTCTGCCTTGAAAAATGAATTAACTTTTATTGAAAACTAGTAACAACAGCAACACATAAATTCATGGTACAACAGATAAAATAGTCTTCAGCAGCACGCACTTTTACTAAAGACAAGCATGATATAACTTGAGCAGAATTTTCAGAACAGGTTACCCTGGCTATTCCTGGAATTAAGCCACTCTTATAACTTACAGTGAAAACGCCCCTTTAGCTTTGAACCATTTTGATGTCATGTGAGGTATCTTTACTTCATGCCATGTTGTCTATATAATCTATTAGGATATTTATTCTTTTAGGATTTTAATACACATTAATCATTATTTTCATGATTCTTAACTACATAATTAAATATAAATAAAAAGTTTCATATATTTGATCTTCATTCTACCTATTTTAATATATTTCTGCTTTGAGGCTTAATTTTAATGTGCACACCGTAGATTGCATTGTGTTAATCATTCCATGAGATGGGAAATGGCACAATGTAAAAAATTATAAAACAGTAAAACAAAAATAAAACATGCTGGGAATGCCCAGCAGGTCTGTCAGTATCTATAAAGAGAGCAAAGTTAATGTTTCAAACAGCCTTTAATCAGTACGGAATAAGTTGCAGCTGAGAACCATTTAAAAATGAGCAAAGGAAAGAGATTTGAAGGAAACATCGCAAATAGGACAGAAAAACTGAA
Source organism: Cetorhinus maximus (assembly GCF_964194155.1). Lineage (NCBI taxonomy): Eukaryota > Metazoa > Chordata > Chondrichthyes > Lamniformes > Cetorhinidae > Cetorhinus > Cetorhinus maximus. The sequence continues at coordinate 19,227,220 of NC_135886.1, forward strand.
ATGCTTTGCGAAGTGCCTAAGAGGAAGACAGTGATGTTAAAAGATTTCTTCTTATATCATTCCTGAGGTGTCAGTGCCATTGGCAAAGCCAATATTTATTGCTCATTTCATGTTGCCTTAAGAAGATGGTAGTAATTGAGTGATTTGCGAGGCCATTGCAGAGGGCATTTAAGGGCACTCGCATCAGCTTGGAACTTGGTTACATATAAGTCAGACCAGTTAAGCATGGCAGTTTCTTTCACTAAAAAATGTTAGTGAACTAAATGGACTTTTACAACAATCTGAAAGTAGTAAGGAAAAGCAGCCTTGACGCTAACAGCTTTTGATTTCCAAGTTAAAAATTTAATTCAAATTCTCAAAACTGCGGCGGCACGCTTTGTACTCAAATTCTACTGGATTATGAACTGAGGGACTGGGCTTGAAGTGGTTTTTAACAGATTCTGATAAAGAGAATCCTGAAACAAATTAAAGAAGTTTGAGAGACACAGAGAAAGTGTAACAGACCTTGTGAGAGTGGGGAGAGGAAGCTCTGAAGTAGAAATAGGAGGGGCTGTCGACAGATTATGTAATAAGGTTTAAGTAAGGACATGCCTGACAAGGGAGAGAAAGGAAGTTAAATGAAATTCAGGGCAGCAGCTTATTAATGAAGGTAGTTACCAGGTGCTTCCCACATTTACGTATTCTGATTAATTCATGTTCAACTTAAAGATTTTTCATCACATCTACTTGTTTAGTTCTGCATTGTGCGACACCATGACGCCTTTACTGGAATTGTAATAATGCAGTGATTTTAAAGGAGAAATTTAAAAAACCTCTTAAAATAAATTTGTATTTTACACTATATTTTCAAGATATTGTCCCTGGCACATGGGCCTGGAGTTTCCGCAATTGGCAAATTGTGCCCAGTGTGTGCCTGATATTGTGGTCATTTTGCTGAGGGTGGAGTTACACTCAAATTTCTGCAGGAACTCAATAGCATAAGAATGAATGTAAAATCACACACAAATTGGAGTACATCACTGGACTGTTTAATGCCCTTTGGTCTTACTTTTTAACTGGCTTCATCTGGCCACTGCTGTTGGGAATATCAGAGCATTGGATGTGTGGTTCAAAGATTGGTGTGGGAGAAATGGGTTTCGATTCATGGGGCACTGGCACTAGCCCTGGGAAAGAGGGAGCTGTACTTTTGGGTTGGTCTTCACCTGAACTGAAATGCGACCAATGCCCTGGTGAGTTGTATAACTAGGGCTGTAGAGAGGGCTTTAAACTAAATAGTATGGGTTTGGGGCAGGGGGGTGGGTGAGGAGGTTACACGAGAGGGGAGATTTGGAAAGCTAAAGAGCAAGGACAAGGCAATAGTGCAGAGTAATGGTAACCAGCGTGTGACAAGAAGGGACAGAACATACAAACATAGGAGTGCACCAGCAAGTATTGACAGAATAGGGAAAAATTGCTTTAAACTTACAGAAGAGGAGGATGGTTCAGGTGAAAGGAGATTTAGAAATCCAAAGATCAAAGTTGAGACAATAGAAGAGTATATCAATGTGGGTAAAGAAAGGCTGAGTGGGTCAGGAAAGGACAGAGTGATTAATGGTAATAGTGCACCAGAGTGTAAAGTCCATGCAGGGAATAGTGGTAAGAAAATAAAATTGAAGTCACTGGGATGAATTTTAAGGCCCCTCGCTGGAATATTTGAAGGAGGAGGGCATGTAAAATAAAGTGGGTCTGCAGCAGGAGGAGGCAGGTTCAGCCGAGCTCCATGGCACTTAGAGGGCTGCTGGGCAAGAGGCATCTGTGAGGTCCGAGTCAGATGACAAGCCTCTGGATTCAGCCTTCCAACTCATCGTGCAGAGACAGCGGAAGGCAGGGGAACATCACGCAGAGCTGATGGAAGCCCTCAACAGAGTGGTGAGTCGGAGGATTGCATCCGCCTGCTCCCTGATGAAGTGGTGTCCACGTGTGTGCTCACAGACATCTCCATGGGAAGGATGGCGGCTGCCACGGGGATCCTGGTCCAGCAGAATGTGGAGATGCACTCCATTGCATAAGCCATGGGTGAGTTCCTGTAGTGGCAATGTGAGAGGAGAATGGGGCACCTCGACGTCCTCTAGGTGCTCCTTCCCCTCAAGGAGTCAGGCTGGGGCTCTCAGGCATCTGAAGGGATGAGGAGCGGCAGATGGAGACCCCTGGGTCATCCACTCAGGAATCTCAGAGACTGACCTCTCCCACCGAGTCCCCTTTGCCTGCGACCTCCTCAATTTCACCCTGTGTCACCGCAGAGGGAATAGCTGGCTGACAGGAAGACAGCCAAAGCAAGCTGGGGCCCTCAAAGCCTCGGCTGTCCAGAGGATGCACACTGAAGTCATCAGAGGCAACAGGGCCAACCATTGCACAGGCTGTCTCCACCCCGACTGCAGTGTCAGGGCAGCACCTAGAAGTATTAGGCCTAGAAAAGTTAAGGAATTCTGATCACAAGTGGTTGCATGGGTGAACACATTTGTCACTTTATAGAAACATAGAAACTAGGAGCAGGAGTAGGCCATTCGACCCCTCCACCATTCAATATGATCATGGCTGATCCTCTGTCTCAATGCCATATTCCCGCATTCTCTCCGTATCCCTTGGTGCCCCCAATATCTAAAATTTTATCAATTTCTTTCTTGAATATACTCAGTGACCCAGCCCCCACAGCCTTCTGTGTAGAGAATTCCACAGGTTGACCACCCTCTGAGTGAAGAAATTTTTCCTTATCTCAGTCCTAAATGGCCTGCCCCATATCCTGAGATTGTGGTCCCTGGTTCTAGACTCCCCAACCAGGGGAAACATCCTCCCTGCATCCAGTCTGTCTAGCCCTGTTAGAATTTTATACATTTCAATCAGATCCCCTCTCATTCTTCTAATCTCTAGTGAATACAGGCCCAGTTGAACCAATCTCTCCTCATATGACAGTCTTGCCATCCCCATTGTCAGCCCAGTGAACCTTCGCTGCACTCCCTCTATGGCAAGTATATCCTTTCTTAGGTAGGGAGATCAAAACTGCACACAATACTCCAGGTGTGGTCTCACCAAGGCCTTGTATAACTGCAGTAAGAAATCCCTACTTCTGAACTCAAATCCTCTTGCAATGAAAGCCAACATACCATTTGCCTCCTAATTGCTTGCTGCACCTGCCTATTTACTTACATTGACTGGTGTACAAGGATACCCAGATCCCTTTGTGCATCCACATTTCCCAACATATCACCATTTAAATAATACTCTGCCTTTCTGTTCTTGCACCGAAGCATATAACTTCACATTTATCCATGTTATACTGCATCTACCATGTGTTTGCCCACACACACAACTTGTTTAAATCGCCCTGAAGCCTCCTTGCATACTCCTCACAACTCACAACTCCACCCAGTTTTATGTCATCTTGGAAATATTGGGCTCGGGCACGCGCCCAACATGCCCGAGCGTAAAATGACGTGCGATGACGTCGGGCGTGCATTCCGACATCATCGCACAGTCTCACAATATTTCATTTGGCGGGCACATGCCCGAGTCGGCTGCGTGCCCACCAATAATTAAAAGACCTATTAAGGTCATTAACAATCTAATTAAATTCAAATTTACGCTGCCCATCCAACCTAACGGTTGGTGGGCAGGTGAAAAGGCCAAGCGGCCTTTACGTCTCTTAGGAAACCTCATCCATGAGCAGGATGAGGTTTCCTAAAGCAAATAAACATTAAATAAAAACTTGATGTTTTAATTAAAAACATGTCCCAGCTCATGTGACGGAGTTACATGAGGGGGCATGTTTTATTATTTTTATTCTCTTCGTTTTTTTTTTACACAGTGCTTCAATCTCCCTGAAGCAGCTCCGTGCCTCAGGGAGATTTAAATGCTCTTTCTCGCGCATGCGCGAACTGTGCGCTAGGCCCGGCTCTCCCTCCTCCCCCGCATGCACAGGCAGCGCTCGATCCACGAAGGGCAGCCCTTAATTGGCCCACCCACGTGAAATCGCGGTGCGGAGTCGATTGCGGCCGGTGGTCGGCTTCCTGACCGCCCCCACTCGCCCCCGTCAAGCACCCCAGCCAAGAGAAAGATCCTGCCCATTGCATTTGGTTCTCTCTTTCAAGTCATTTATATATATCTCATGAATAGCTGGGGCCCAAGCACTGATCCCTGCGGTACACCACTAGTCTCCGCCTGCCACCTGGAAAAAGATCCATTTATTCCCACTCTCTGTTTCCGGCTGTCAATCAATTCTCAATCCATGCCAGTATATTACCTCCAATCCCATGTGCTTTAATTTTGCCCACTAACCTCTTACGTGGGACCTTACCAAAAGCTTTCCTGACATCCAAATACGCCACATCCACTGGTTCTCACTTATCTATTCTACTAATTACATCCTCAAAAAACTCCAGTAGATTAGTTAAGCATGATTTCCCTTTCATAAACCCATGCTGACTTTGTTTAATCCCGTTAATGCTTTCCAAGTGTTCTATTACCACGTCTTTTGTATAGTCTCTAGCATTTTTTTCACTACTGATGTTAGGCCAGCTGGTCTGTAATTCTCTGTTTTTTCTCTCCCTCCTTTTTCAAATAGTGGGGCTACATTTCCCACCCTCAAATCTGTAGGAGCTGCTCCAGAGTCTATAGAATTTTGGAAGATGGCCACCAATGCAACCAATATTTCCAGGGCTATTTCCTTTAGTACTGTTGGGATGTAGATTATCAGGCCCTGGGGACTTTTCAGCCTTTAACTCCATTAATTTCTCTAGCACCATTTTTTTACTAATACTGATTTTCTTCAATTCCTCCCTCTCACTAGACGTTTGGTTCCCTAACATTTCTGGGCAATTATTTGTGTCCTCTTTTGTGAAGACAGAACCAAAATATGTATTCAATTCTTCTGCCATTTCTTTGTTCTCCATTATAATTTCCCCCGTTTCAAACTGTAAGGGACCCACGTCTGTCTGCGTTAATTTTTTTCCCTTCACATATTTATGGAAGAAGCTTTTACAGTCAGTTTTTATGTTCCTTGCAAGTTTACTCTCATACTCCATTTTCCCCTTCTTGATCAACCTTTTTGCCCACTTTTGCTGAATTCTAAACTGCTCCCAATCCTCAGGCTTGCTGCTTTTTCTAGCAATTTTATATGTCTCCTCTTTGGATCTAATACTACCCCTAATTTATTTTGTAAGCCATGATTGAGTCCAGGTGAATGTGCACGTTCCCTATCTTCCCAAAAATCCCACCCCCATCCACATTGCCCTCCTCGACCTTCTCCTTCCCAAACCCGGGGTCCGTGTCTGCCTCTGAGGCCCCACCAATCACCCTCACTGTACCTCCTACCAATTCCATCTCACCCTCCCACCCTATCAGCTCACTGTGCCCTCTCTCATTCTCACCATTCCCTCCTACCACGCCCACCCTCATCTCGCTCCCCAGGAGGCAGTCATCGACTCCACAGACCCCTCCCTTGCATGTTCAGCTGGACATCTCCCCCTTACTCCTTGCTCCACCCTTACTCCTTCCTCCACTCCCAGACTCCTTCCTCCCCCAGACTCTTTCCCCATCTAGACTCCTTCCCCCTCTGAACTCTTTCCCTTACACCTTCCTTCCCCTCTTACACCTACCTTCCCAGTTGCTGCATTGTCCCCCTCTACACCCTTCCCCCCTGAACTCCCTCACCCCCACAACCATTGTTCCCCTCCTCTCAACTTCACCGCCCTGAAACCATCATTCTCCCACCCAACCTCACCCCCTGACACACCTTCCTCTCCCAGTCAAACCGAGAGCTTTCTCTCCCACCGGCCCCCTGCCAGTCCACCTTCCTCTCCCACTCACAACTGGACATTCATTTCTACCCCCTCGACAATCATCCATTGTAGACCATGGCCAAGACACAAATGTCTTGAAGCAGACCCTCAATGGTGACCTTCCACCTTCTGTGAGCTGCTTCATGGCAGAGCCATGTCCATGAGAATCCACCCAGCAAGTGATGTATGTTCTTCCAGGGTCTGGTTGCTGTAGGGCTCCAACACCTTTTGCTCTGAGGATGTCCACGATGTGAGCAAGGCCCCGACGTAAGTTCCGACTTCTGCATGTCACACTTGTCACGGCATGTTTTCCCGCTAACGTGGGTGGTAACTTTGATGTGGGGGGATGATTCCAACAAGCTGGGCTTATAATGATATGCAGATGTATTAAAATGAAGTTCCTGGCTTGCAGCTGTGGGAAATGTGGCCTGCCATGGACAGGTGGGGCGGACGATTGCAAACTGGTTTCATGACGTCGTGAAACCAATTTTTGGCCTTCCTGCCGTATTGTCCATTCACACCTGCCATGATGCCCGACGCCAATGGGCATGGAAAATTCCACCCATTACCTCCAACATCACGGGCTCTTATCTTGTTCTGTAACCTTTATATGGCACCTTACCAAAAGCCTTTTGGAAATCTAAATACACAACATCTAATGGTTCCCCTTTATCCACCTTGTTTGTTACATTTGCAAAGATCTCCAATAAGTTTGTCAAACATGATTTCGCTTTCATAAAATCATGTTGACTATGCTTGATTGTATAGAGATTTTTTAAATATCCTGCTACTACATCCTTAATAATGGATTCCAACATTTTCCTGATAACCGATTTTAAACTAACTGGCCTTTAGTTTCCTGTTTTCTGTCTCCCTCCTTTCTTGAATAGGGGTATTATATTTGCGCATTTCCAATCCACTGGGATTTTCTAGAATCTAGGAAGATTATAACCAATGTTTCCACTATCATTGCAGTCACTTTTTAAAGATCTAGAATACAAGTCATCAGGTCCAGGGGACTTGTCAGCCTTTCGATCCATAAGTTTGCCAAGTGCTTTTTCTCCAGTGATAATAATTGTTGTAATTTCCTCCCTCACTTTTACTCCATGATTTTCTACTACTGTTGGGATTTTAGTGTCTCTTATCATGAAAAACAAATTGCTTATTCAAGGTTTCTGCCATTTCCTTGTTTCCTATTATTAATTCCCCAGTCTCACCCTCCAAGGCACCAGTTTACTTGAGCTATCCTCTTCCCTTTTATGTTCTTGTAGAAGCTTTTAGTGCCTATTTTCATATTTCCTGCTAGTTTACTCTCACAATCTATTATCTCTCTCTTTATTCTTTTTAGTCAGTCTTTGCTGGTTTCTAAATTTTCCCAATCTTCTATCTTACCCCGAATATTTGCACCATTGTATGCATTTTCATTCAACTTGATACTATACTTAACTTTCTTAGCTAGCCATGGATGGTGCATTCTTTTTGTAGCCTTTCTTTCTCAATGGAATATATCTTTGTTGAGAGTTATGAAGTATCTTCTTAAATGTCTGCCACTGCTTCTCTATCATCTTACCTCTTAATCCTTTTCCTCGTCCGCTTTAGCCAACTCTGTCTTCGTAACTTTGTGATTGTGTTTAAGTCTAAGACACTCGTTTCGGACAGAAATTGTTCACCCTCAAATTGAATGTGAAATTCTACCTTGCTGTGATCACTCTTCCATTGCAAATTCTTTAATATGAGGTAATTAATTAATCCTCATTGCACATTACCAGGCTTAAAATAGCTTGTAACTTGGTTTGTTCCACAACATATTGTTACAAGAAACTGCCCTGAATATACTCTATGATCATGTCCTCAATGCTACCTTTGCCAATTTGACTTGTCCAATTTATATGAAGATTAGGGTTACCCACAATTATTGCAGTTCCTTTTTTTACAACATCCCATTATTCCTTGATTTATATCTGTCCTACAGTGTAGCTACTATTAGGGACACCTATAGACTACTCTCACCAGTGACTTCTTTCCTTTGATTCTACATTGTGATTTTCTGAACCAAGATTATTTCTCACTGCTGTACTGATTACATCCTTTCTTAACAGAGCCACCCCACCTCCTTACCCTTTCTGCCTATTCTTCCAAAATGTCAAATGCTCCTGAACATTCACCTCCCAACCTTGGTCTCCTTGCAACCATGTCTCTAATGGCTATTAGATCATACTCTTTTATTTCTAATTGTGCCATCAATCCATTTATCTTGTTATGAATGCTGAAAGGATTGAGATAAAGAACCCATGATATTTTGTCTTTTTATCACTTTTTCCTGCTCTGACCCTATTTGCTGGTACACTCTTATGTTTGTACACTCTGTCCCTTCCTGTTACACCCTGGTCATCATTACCCATTTCACTGCCCTGCACCACTGCCTTGTCATTTCCCCTTAACTTTCTAAATTTCCCCTCACAGGAACCTTCCTTCCTACTATTTAGTTTAAAAGCCCTATCCATAGTCCTAGTTATTTGAATCGCCAGGACACTGGCCTCAGCATAATTCAAATGAAGCCTGTCTCAGTAGAACAGCTTCCTCTTTCACCAGTACTGGTGCTAGTGCCCCATGAATTGAAATCCATTCTTTCCACACCAATCTTTGAGCCACACATTCAATTCTCTGGTCTTATTGACCCTATAGCAATTTGCTTGTGGCTCAGGTAGTAATCCAAAAATAATTACCTTTGTGGTTCTGCTTTTTAATTTACTGCCTAGCTGCTCATACTCCCTCGGAAAATCTATTGCTTAGTCATACCTAAGTTGTTGGTTCTTACCTGAACCACAACAAATGTATCCATCCCCTCCCATTTCAAATTCCTCTCCAGCTCCAAGGAGATGTCCTTAACCCTGAAACTGGGCAAACAACACAGCCTTTGGGACTCACACTTTTGGCTGCAAAGAACAGCAGCTACTGTCTCCTACCATTGCTACATTCCTTTTTATGTCCCTAAACTGAATGGACCCTGTACCTCAATGCTATGGTTAGATTGCCAGTTAATCTTGGGGTTGCAGCAATTTCAGGCAAGTAATGCATGTCATGAGGCCCCTGGTAATGATATGATTTATAGTTCTGACATACCACTTAATCTTCGATCTGTGGAGTATCAATCACACAGGTGTAAATTGTTTCTAGAAATTTTTAAAAGAAAATCTGATTTGGCAATATTTTTATGCTTTTCTTGCAACCTGATGACGATGATGGCATCCATTCATCTTGAGAGATGACGGACTGTGCCCAGGGTGTAAGTCACTTCTGTATTGAACATTGTTGGTTGTGGTTGTAGAGGCTGATTCATGAGTGATAGTCCCTTCTGCAGCTGGCACAGATGAATAGTGTTGGCCTGAGGTCAACTGATGTTTTGTCCTTATGGCATGGGCTCTCTTTTCCACCATTTGGTTATTTTTTTTGCCCTCTGTTTTGCCACGCCCTTCCTGACTGCATGTCTCCAGGCACTCCAGTCTCTAGCAAGGGCTTCCAATGCATTGCCTCCAATTCTGGTCAACTTGAAGTCTTGCTTGCAACTAACAGTCCTGTTAGTTGTGTTATGTAACTACTTAGGTGGTAGTTACATGATATGGACCCTAGTTTTTTTAATATCCAGAAACTCCTATTACAAAGTATTTACAGCAGAGAAATATGCCATTTTGGTCCACAGATTGTTACTGTGTTGCTATGAAATAATTTCCATAGTTTTAATCATAATCACGCTCATTCAATACTTCATGACTCAAGAATGTTTGTATATTTCTCATACCTACACCCCTATTCACTCATAACTTCTCAAAACCAATACACCAATTCCCAAATATAACTTGGTTACAACGTCCTTGACTTCTGCTTATTCTTTTGATTTTTTTTCTTATATAGTTTCCATAGATTACATAGAATTTATGGCACTGAAACATGCCATTCAGCCTAACAGGTGGTATGCCTAAGTTTATGCTCCAGAAGAGCCTCCTCCCAGCCTACTTCACCTAATTTTACCAGCATCCTCTTCAATTGCTTTCTCTAATGAGGATTCACTTTGCATCAGGCCAGCCTAATAACTAACCTGATAATATTAGATAATGAAATTGAGAGGAAAAAGGAAAAATGTTCCATTTCCCAACTCAATTTGATGTGTGTAAAATATATAGACAAAAAAAGAAGAATCTGAGTTTATCTCATCTCCCCCTACTTTTCCTTTCTGACTCTTTTCTCCCTCTCACAATCCACTGTCTTTTGGCCCTCTCTTTATTTATGTTTCTGTTTCTGATTTGATTCTAATTAATCCTATTTCCTTCTCCACCATTTAATCTGTTTCTTTCTCTATCCTTCTGTTTCGTTCATTAAGTAGACCATTGGTCAGGGTGTTTGTGAGGACCCACAATGTGACATTGTTATTTTCATGCAACATTGCATTTCCAGCAATTTGTGACACAAATATGGCGTGATTTGAAGGCAGTGGTAAAAAGTCCAATTAACATCGCTCCTGTGCGATGTGCCATTCCAGCAATTTCAATTAATTATTTTCATTGAGAGGGATTATAGTGTGGAATAACCTAGCAGAGATGCAATGATGGCAGCCATCCATCTTGTGAGACAATGGCTTGCACCTTAGTTGTCAACTTTGTGTTAAACATTGACTAGTATGGTTCAGGAGCCCCAGTCTGGCATGACGGTCTCTGCCACGTTTGCTGCAGATAAAGGCATTGGCTTGACAAAGTGCACCTCTTCCGATACCCCTCTGGACAGTCAGCCTCAGGAGGTCCCGGCCATGGGCAACTGTCTTTCAGTTGTCTGTGTCAATGCCCTCCATCTTCATATTGTGCTTGTAGGAATCCTTGTAGTGGAGGTATGAATGCACAGGAGGTCGTGACCAGTGGTCAGTTCATCATACAGAAGATCTTTGGGCATACAGCTATCATCCATCCAATGAACATGACCAAACAATCACAGGCATCATTGGCTTAGTAATGAGTGTATGCTGAGACAATTAAGGTTCTCCAGAACCTGTGTGTTGGTGACCTTGTCCCACTAAGAGATGCCAAGGATATGTCTGAGACAGCAAAGGTGGAAACTGTTCAACCTTTTCTTCTGCTTAGCATTAGTTATCCAGGTCTCACTGCTCTAGAGGAGTACACTGAGGATGCAGGTTTGGTTAGCTCACAGTTTGTTGCTCTTGATCAGGTTGCTGTTGTTCCACACTCTCTTACTCGTCTTGGACATAATAGCTGCAGCTTTTTGTAATATTCAGTCAGCATCAAGTGACAGATTGCGGGTGATTGTGGAGCCTAGGCATGTGAAGCTATCAACAACCTCCAGCACCACATTGTCAATGCTGATAGTTGGCTGCACAGCAACATCTTGGACCATGCCATTGGTCTTCTTGATGCTAATGCTCAAACCAAACTCCTTACAGGCATGGGAGAGCCTGTCTCTTTGCCGCTGAGGGTGTTCCTCAGTATGGAATGCTAATGTATCATCTTCAGCATAGAACAGCTCTCTGCTGAGGACTAGGTGCACTTTAGTCTTGGATGTCACAGGGGCAAGGCTCAACAGTTGTCCAGCGGTTCTGGTATGTAAGTAGACACCCTCTGTAGATGAAATGAAAGCAATATGATGGCAGCAAAGAGAAAATTATGCCAAAGAGTTTTAATGTCAGAACACAACCCTGTTTGACCCCCATTGTGGATCACAAAAGGTTATGATGTTTCCCTGTTATAGCTGACCTTACACCTCATGTTGTTATGAAAAGAGATCACACTGGGCAGTTTCAGTGGGCAGCTGGTGAAGGGAGATGGTGCAGAGAAAATAAAAGGAGATTTGTACAGAGTTTTTAGGGAGTGGGTGATTGAGAAAGATATACTTCTGGGATTAGTCGGACGAGATAAAATCTTTGAAAGTCTGATGTTTTCCTGTGTAAATGTGCAATTGTTGCAGTTCACACCTCTTCTCCCAGTTTCTATTTGATTTATTTCTAACCATGGTAATATTTGGAAGAGATACTTTTTTCTGCTAAAAGGGAAGTGAAAATGTTTTGAAACACAAGAGTTGCTGTAAATCCAAGATAGTGATTTCAGTTTCACGCCATTGGTAAATCACGGCAGGCGAAATCAAGCGCAATATTATGCAAAGTACTGAGGAAATGAAAATTTCCCGCCCTACTGTGCAGGTGTATTTAAAAAGCGACAAACGGTGGCGAGATCAGCACACCTGGGCAAGGGGAGAAAACAGCTGGGTCCAGCACATTCAGGTAAACTCCACTCTATCCAAATGTTCGTGCTCTGTTCCTCTTGTGGGAAATGTTCCTTAACTGTGTAATAGGATCAAGGTCGGTCTCTTTTATAGAATTATTTCAAAGTAAGAGACAACAATTTCAAATTACGATTTTCGGCTAAATAATGTGTGTCGTGTGTCTTAACTTGTGAGACATACTGAAATAAAATGCTTCAGTAGAATAAAACCGGAATGTTCAAGAAAATAGTCAGTTTATCGGCTTCGGATTGGAAACAGTTGTGAAATAATTTGCAGTTTTAGTGATTTGTCTTAATAAGAGCGCCAGAAGTAACCTTTTGGTTGCAAAGTGCTTTCAGACGCTGAGATAATATGAATATATTTATATATAAAATATGGGGAATATAATAAATCCAATTATATTTAAATACAATGCTTCATAATTCCGTGTTACAACTTTTTATTGTACAGTAGAACACCGAGCTGGATGTAAACAAATTGAACTCTATGATTGAGTTCCCTAATTATAACCATTGTCATTGCAAGAAACTGACGAATCTCAAGATTAACACAACATTCATACACGGAATTTTCCCAAATTTTATAAACGCTTCGTGGATTAACGGTTGAGTTTTTAATGTTCACTGACACCAATTAAATATCCATGAGACAAAAACAAAAAATTCGGTCCTGGACGATATGATGACAAATGGAGACTTTAATTAAATTTCGCGGTTGAATTCGTTGTAATTATAATCAAGACAACTGTGGCAATGAAACTTTGAACTAACCCAGAGGTTTCTCCTGTTTCAAATCATCTGCATTTAATGAAATGCATATTCATTCCCGTTACATAAAGTTTGTTTTTTACATCTTATGGTATCTTTAATCTCCAAGCATCCAAGCTTTTGGTTATTTATGATTTACATTGTAGGTTTCCGTTCACGATGAAAGGTCTCGGTACTCTCTTCTCCCTGGTTCTTTTCGTCTGTCAGCCTAACCTTTCTCAGGCCAAGAGGCTGCATTTTGGTCGATGCTCACTGACCGCTAACTTGCCCGAAATCCAACAGGCATTCTCAGTCATCCGACAGGGAATAGTAAGTAAAGATTTACCCTAACTCCATCGCCCTGTGCAGATCCTTTGTTGTGTGATTCGCAGCTGCCAATTGGAAAAGGTATTAAAACATCCTTTCTCTATTTCTTTCTCCACAGCAAGCGGAAGATACAATTGATGATGTGAGGATTCTAACCAAATCTTCCTTACATGGCATTCAGGTACTGGCTCCACCTATTTCACCAATGAACCTGTCGTTCAAATTACCCTTGTAATCGAATGTATGCTGTGCTTAATAACGTCACCAATCCAAATAGACACATTTGTTATATAGCAGTCAGCGGTCGTGTGTTTTATTAATTCATCTGCTTTGTGGCATCTAATTTTATGAGGATTACCGAGTGGTTACTTAAGACAGCCACAGCACATATTTAAAGTGGTATCTAAATTACATCCTTACCTATAGAATTAGAGACTCCAAGGCGAGCTGCTTTCCTCCCCATTTCCCTCACCAGACTGTGTCCCCCCCTCTCGTTTCCAGGCAGAGGAGAGCTGCTGTTTCCTGCGCCACATGTTGAGGTTCTATGTGGAGACTGTCTTCAAACATCACACTCCATCCAGCTCCCTTATCGAGAGGAGGACGAACATCCTGGCCAACTCCTTCCTCAGCATCAAGCGAGATCTACGGCAATGTGTAAGTGGCAAGGCCAGAAGAAATGTCACGTGTCTTTAATTGTTTATTGCAGATAGTGGCAATTATGAACGTAGTTTCAAGATTATATTTAGTGCTGAAACATCATTCTGTACCAATTTTGTTCTGAATGGTTCTTTAACTGGACACTGTTATGACTTTCTTCATTGCACAGCATGCAGAGATGAAGTGCCACTGCGGAGAAAATTCCAGAGCTAAGATGCAGAACATTCAAACTACCTTTGAAAATGTATGTGGTATCTCTTTCTTTTCATTAATAAAGAGAATATTTGGTTGCCATTATGTAGCTCTGATTGCTGAGCACTTCAATAGACCGGAAAATTCATGCAAAATAAACAGACCGTAAATATCGCATTCTACATAACTCCTTAAAATTAATTTAGCACAGGACAAAGTTCTGGCCTTGGCTTGAGTGATGCTGAATGCATGATGTTGAATTCCAAATAAGGAGCCTTAAATAGAACCCAATCTTCATGTTTGTCCTTCTCTCAGTGCCCATACAAAACACTCCACAGTAAGATAACAGGGTCACTTTGGGAAGTCGGAGAACTGGGTTTTGGTACCCATTATACCAGGCTACAGCTTCTGTTGAGCAACCCCAGCCAGATTGACTGTAAGTCTGGCAGTATCCATGGACAGGGTGAATCCATGGCCAATACTATCTGATCTTCCACAATGACAAGGAAAGAGCAACAGTGGATAAGTTCTCTCTTTTGAATTGTTGTGTTATCTAGAGTTAGTGTCACGTGTTACTTAATAAATCTCTATTCTTTTGCAGTTGACTGTAAGGGCAGCTGCTGTTAAAGCCATTGGTGAAATTGATATTCTCATGGAATGGATCGAACAATCTCACCAGAACTAAGCATTGCCCCCAGTGTACAGAGGAACAGAAGATACTGAGCACCAAGAAACACCACGATGATGAACACCTCAGAATTGATTTTCTATGTTTAATTGTCAAATAATGCTTGTGTAAAGTCCTTGACACCCCATCATCATGAGGACACTAAAGTGTTTTAATTTTTTTGTTTTACTTTATGCTGAGTTTTGGTATATTACCAACAGTGTACACAAAGTGATATGACGTGGAGTTATTTACCTCTAAATAGAGAATATAATGAGATATGTGTGTACTCCTACTTTCAGTTTTTGGATAAACTTAAGCTTATTGAATTCTTAATATAGTACCTTTGTCATGTGGATATACATTGAATGCATTTCTATTTCTGAAGACACTTTTCAGTATTTTTGTTAGAACAGGTTTAAGATTCTGTATTTCATGTCTACACATGAAAAAAAGTCTAGTAAGTACACATTGTATTGTTATTGTTAGCTATACTTATTGAGGTCAATGCATATTAGTATAAACATATTGTTTTTGAATCTTGCTTTATTATTCTGTGGGGTGTTTTTGAAATAATATGCTATGAAATTATAAAAGCTCCATGTTTTTATGAGTGTAAGTTACAGAAGAGATATAATAAACAATGTAAAGACCATCACCGATTAATTCACAGAAATGCAATTCCTCTGGTATGTAGGCACAGGACAGTAATAAATAGCATCTAACAATTTGTAAAAGCATAGATCAAAATTTCAGCAGCAATGGGTGATGTAGAGGTGTGGAGGTTATGTGTAGTATAAGTTAACAAGTTGGTACAGTTAAAAGAAATCATGTTTCAGGGAGATACCTGCAAAGCACAGAGAATGAGCAGACTAGCTACAGAGAATGGCTGAATTCTACTGAATATACAGAACGGGTTGCTTATGCAATATATACAGAATTAAAAGCAATTGTCATAGATCTAACCGACTGCAATGTTGACCAAAGTTAGCTATAGAGAATTGGGGTGCTTAATTTAGATAGATCTTATATATTACATGACTTTAATAGTGTATACATTGAAATAGCCTAGTAGGAGGAGGAGGTTACCATGGAATAAATAAGTCTAAATATAATATAAATGAACTGGGATAATATCTATCAGCATGGAAAATAAGATTTAGCAATCTTGAGAAGCGATAAGAGCTATGGCCTCATATCTAACAGCTTATGGTGGTTTCAGAGAAAGGGATAACATATGGTGCTATCATATCCTGTGACCAAAGTAAACCTGTTATAATTAAGATATAAATGTAAAATGCAATGTGCCTCTGTTACCTCTGTTCAAGACCTGACCTGAATTGGTGATGCTCTTGCCTACTGGTTGTTAGAGTAATAAACATATGTGTTTGCTTGTAATCACAAATATGTTCAATAAATCTTTAAAGTTAATTTTTCTCTGGAGTCTGAGCCTTTCTTAGGACTGAACTGGGAGAACTATGAGGTATCAGTCTAACAGAGGCATGCAATCGTATATAAGCAGCTTAAGTATTTTTGGTTATGGTTGCAGTGTGTGCTGGAAGCTCAATACTGGGTTGAACAAAACATTAAGGTTTTTCAATGTTTGGACTATTCTAAGCAAATAGTTTGAGCAGGGAATCAAGCCAGTGGTAATTGGATCAAAAAATTATGGTTTCAATAACCCCGAAATTCAGTTAGATGAAAGTTTGATCATTCATGTCCTGCCCTCAGATCCCATGATAGAATTGATACCACAGAATTGATCATGGGATCAGGGGAATTCATGGGATGATAAGGTATATTACCAACAGTATACACAAAGTGATATGACGTGGAGTTATTTACCTCTAAATAGAGAATATAATGAGATATGTGTGTACTCCTACTTTCAGTTTGGAAGTTTTGGAACCTTTGGAAGCTGATCTCTGCCTACAGATGATTCTAGCAAGAAGAAGCATATAAATTAGGAAGATAAGAGAGTCTATAGGTTACTTTGTGGGATGGGGAGATAATGCCTTGATAGAGATTGTATTCAGGCAGGTTAAAGTGAAACCACAACAGAATAGTCCCTACAACTAGATAATGGAGAACAGTGAATGGAGGAGAAACTGCAGAGAGGTTACGGAGAACCAGGAAAGATAAGTTTTGTGGTCACACTTATAGAAGAAATAATTTGGTAGCCTTTGTACTGTGGACAGGGGAGAAGTTGGACTGAACAAACATAACCGGAGAAACAAGCACAAACTTGGAAGGCCACAGCATGTTCAAGAACCTTAGAGAGAAAAGGCAGATGGATGAGCAGTCAGAGCCAAAGGATAGAATGACTGCAGGCTTTGTGAACAGATGATAATAGTAATTTTGAAAGGGAAGAGAACAGTGCTTGAACCTGGAGGGTGAAAATAGCACTTGAGTGCTCAGGAGCTGAGAGGGGAGAAGATCAAGGGAAATAGGGGTGGTTTCAGAAGAGATGAGCTCGCAAAGAATGGGGGTAGGGGGAGACGGTGGAGAAATGGCAGAGTGATACAGGATCATGAGTAGAGTGGATGGGAGGCTGAAGAGAAGTCAAGAGCAGCTAGGAGAGGAAGGGGAAGTAGAAATAGAGATCAAAGCAAAACACTGGATGCTTAAAACCTTAAATAAAAGCAGAAAATGGTGGAAATGTTGAGCAGGTCAGGCAGCATCTGTGGAGAAACAGAAGCCACTCAATCTTAGAAATAAAGGCCAGAATCATTCCAGTTTTGCACTAAGTTCGGTAGTGGGTGGGTAAAAGGACATCTTACACGTAGGCCGCAATGGCGGCTTCTCACGTCGTATCGTCCCAAACCCACCACATTAATTATGCATTTCCAGGAAACATGCTGTTTCGATGGTGGGCAGGCTCTCATTCACCCGCCATGCCATCACCTCGCCCCCTCATCATGCTGGGTGCCATATTTGAAGTTCAGCCACGTGCACACCTCTCGGTGCTTCCAGCCCGAGACTGTTAAACAGAAGACATGGCCCCGAAAGGCAAAATAACTGCAGCCCCCGCTTCAGTGACGCATCCCTCGAGCATCATTTGGATGCAGTGGAGGCCCGCAGTGAAGTCCTCTACCCCCACCCTGGCTGCAGGATGGGCAGCAGCATTAACAATCTGGCTTGTGAGGTGGTGACAGCGGTTGTCAGTGCCAACACCCTTCAGAAGAGGACAGCCACCCAGTGCCATAAGAGGATGAATGATCTTCTCTGTTCCACCAGGGTAAGTCACTCTTCTCATCACTCCCAACTCACACGCTCACAAACTCATCACACACCCACAGGGCCCTCACTAACTGCCAGTTCAAGGGACATCACCATTCACTCTCTTACACACACCATCATTTTCCTCATCCTGTCCATGGAGCCACTCATCTCCCACACTGGCCAGGCATACTTATCATCTGGCCCGGCAGGTACCCCGCTTACACTCTCTCCAGCTCTATCACGCAGGACAAGCTGGTGCACAACAACAGGGAGAGGTCACTTACTGGTGGAGGAAGGCCTCACTTCAGGATCCTCACAGACTTTGAAAACAGAGCCATCCAGCTAGCCGGCGAGTATCTGACTGTTGCTGTGCTGGCGGTGAGGCCAGCTGTGCTTTACCAAGTGAGGATCCAGTAGTGCAACATTTAGATAACCATGCTGTGAGCCATGTGTACTATTCCGCAGTCTGCAGCCATGCATTAATTATCTCCCCTTGCTTTCGCAGGCATATCTGGGAAACAGCTGACGGACTCAACAACCCAGGGCCTTGAATCCAGCCCCGAGGGCAGCTCAGAAGAGGAATCTACTGAGACCCCCTCTGCAGTCCCGTCACAGTGCTCATCCATACCTTCAACCAGCGCAGAGACACACACCTCGATGGGAGCAAGCTTTAGAGTGGCATCAGGATCACAATCTGGTGAGCACATCGCACTTTCTGATCCACAGTAGGTGGCAGCAGGAACTTCCCAGGTACCCAGCACTCAGAGGACTGCTGGAGGCTAGAAATTCACTGAGTCAGAGCCAGGTGACAAGTCGCTGGACTTCGTCACGTCACAGTTGCTGGAGCTGCAAAGATAAGCTTGGGAACATCAGGAAACAATGTCCACTGCACTCCTCAGATTGCAAGGCACGATGGAGGAGTCCGTCCGCCTTCAGGCTGAGGTGATAGCGCTGGCATGCCAATGTACCAAGGTCAACACTGGCAGGATGGCAGCTGAAATGGAGACCTTGGTCCAGGACATCACTCCTGCACTGCTGTGTGAACTGAACTCCATCACTGATGCCATAGTTGGCCTCCAACAGTGTGTAAGTGGGAGGGGTGTGGGGCAGCTCGACCTCACTCCAGCTGCCCCTTCTCCTCAGGGGGTCAGCCAGGGGCTCTCAGGCACCCGTTGGGCAGAGGATCAGCAGGTGTACACCCCAGGGGTACAGGTGACTCTGGGAATGTCCAGCCCATCCGAATCCCCCCTTCCTGTGACCTCAGTAGCTCCAGCTCCACAGACTGAAGGGGGTGCCACCTCCAGACAGCATGACCCTGAAAGCAGACCATGGCCCTCCAGGTTTTGGCCCTCCAGAAGACACCCGCCAAGGTCATCACATACAGCAGTCAGCAGGCTGCCTCCACCTCTGCTGTGGATGGCCGGGGAGCACCAAGACGTAGGGTTAGGAAAGTTAAGAAGATGTAACTCTTTCGAGTTATCAACAGTCACAGAATGTAACTCTTTTCGAGTACATTCACAGTTCTTGGTTTCCGGGAGTGGGACATGAACCCACAACCTTCTGATTCAAAGGCGAGGGTGCTATGAACTGAGCCACAGCTGACACCTCTGTTAAGAAGATGTAGTTGCACAGACTAGGCATAAGTGTTAATCACTTGCACATAATGTTCACCATTGTAAATAAACACCCAAGATGTCTCCCTGCCTTTGGCTCCTTGTTCTGATGAGCTGTGTTCGTGTCACTCAGATGTGAAACCTCTCTGCACAAGATAAAGGCAGGTGTCTCAGCCCAGGGCCTCTTCCCTGTGCTTTGTGAAGGCTTCAGACCAGTGATGGTCCGGCCTCACACTCCCTGGACCTATTAGTGATGCCTGCACCTCAATGGTGCTTGTCATTGCTGCCAGAAAGTTGTGGCACACCCTCATCCCTGTTGATGTCCTCCTCATTGGAGGACTCCTCCAGTTCCTCCAACTCCTCTTCAGCCAGCTCCTCTATCTGTTGCAGTGCCAGGTTGTAAAGGGCACAGCAGGTGATGACGATATGTGATGCCCTCTGTGGTCTATGTTGCAGTGCTCCACCAGATCAGTCCAGGCACTGGAGCCTCATTTTCAGCATCCCAAAGGTTTGCTCCACCAGGTTACGAGTTGCAGCATGAGCCTCATTATACCTTCACTTGGCTGCAGTCTGAGGCCGTCACACATGTGTCATCAGCCACGTCCTCTACGGGTAGCCTTTGTCCCTGGGGAGCCATCCCTGCAGCCTCTGTGGATCCTGGAAGACATCAGGGATCTGTGACCGATTGAGAATGTAGAAGTCGTGGGCACTCTCTGGAAACCGTGTGCAGCCCTGCAGGATGCGTTTGTGATGGTCGCACACCAGCTGAACATCCAGCAAATGAGAGCCCTTGTGGTTTACATAGTTGACTGCTTGTTGCAGCAGAGATCGGAGAACCGCATGAGTGCAGTCGATGGCACCCTGTACCTGTGGAAAACCTGAGATCTGGGCAAATCCAATTGCTCTTGCATCCTGGCTCTCCTGGTCCCATAAGACTACAAGACCATAAGGTGTAGGGACAGAAGTAGGCTATTTGGCCCATCAAGTTTGCTCTGCCATTCAATTAGATCATGGCTGCTCTGATAATCCTCAACTCCACTTTCCTGCCTTTTCCCCATAACCCCTGATTCCCTTACTGATTAAAAATCTGTCTATCTCAGCCTTGAATCACTTAATGACCCAGCTTCTACTGCCCTCGGCAGTAAAGAATTCCACAGATTTACGAGCCTCTGAGAGAGGAAATTCTTCCTCATCTCTGTCTGAAATGACCGACCCCTTACTCTGAGATTATGCCCTCTGGTCCTAGACTGTCCCACAAGGGAGATCCTTTCAGCATCTACCCTGCCAAGCCCCCTAAGAATCTTAAATGTTTCAACAAGGCCGCCTCTCATTCTTCCAACTCCAATGAGTACAGGCCCAACCTACTCAACCTCTCCTCATAAGAAAATCCCTCCATACCCGGGATCAACCTAATGAACCTTCTCCTGGCTGCCTCCAACACCAATATATCTTTCCTTGGATAAGGGGACCAAAACTGTTCACAGTATTTTAGGCGTGGTCCAACTAGTGCCTAGTATAGTTTTAGCAAGACTTCTCAATTTTTATACTCTATTCCCTTTGAAATAAAGGTCAACATTCCATTTGCCTTCCCTACTACCTGCTGAACATGTATGCTAGCTTTTTGGGATTCATGCACGAGGACCCCCAAATCTCTCTGTGCTGCAGCTTTCTGCCATCTTTCTCCATTTAAATAATATTCAGCTTCTCTAATCTTCCTGCCAAAGTGCATAATCTCACATTTTCCCATATTATATTCCATCTGCTAAGTTTTTGCCCTCTCACTTAACCTGTCTATATCCCTCTGTAGACTCTTTGTGTCATCCTCACCACTTGCCTTCCCACCTATTTTTGTGTCATCCGCAAACTTGGCAATAGTACATTCACTTCCCTCAACCAAGTCATTAATATATATTGTAAATAATTGTGGCCCCAGCACTGATCCCTGTGGCACTCCACTAGTTACAGGTTGCCATCCTGAAAATGCCCCCCTTATCCCAACTCTCTGTCTTCTATTAGTTGGCCAATCCTCTATCCATGCTAATATACTATCCCAATACCTTGGGCTCTTATCTTATTAAGTAGCCTTATGTGCAGTACCTTATTGAATGCCTTTTGGAAATCCAAATATATTATATCTACTGGTTCCCCTTTATCTATCCTGCTTATTATCTTCTCAAAGAACTCTAATAAATTTTTCAGGCATGATTTCCCCTTCATGAAGCCAGGCTGACCCTGCTTGATTATATTATGAATTTCGAAATGCTCTGCTATTATACTCTTTATAATAGGCTCTAACATTGTCCCAATGACGGATGCTAAGCTAACTGGCCTATAGTTACCTGTTTTTTGTCTCCCTCCCTTTTTGAATAAAGGCGTTACATTGCCAGTTTTCAATCCTCTGGGACTTATCCGGGATCTAAGGATTCTTGGCAGATTACTACCAGTGCATCCACTATTTGTGTAGCTACTTTCTTCAATATCCTAGGATGCAACCCATCAGGTCCAGGGGACTTATCAGCCTTTAGCCTCATTAGTTTCCCTAGTACTTTTTCTCTAGTGATAGTTATTGTATTTATTTCCTCCCCTCCTCCTTTTCCCCCTTGATTATTTAGTATTTTTGGAATGCTATTAGTGTTTTCTACCATGAAGACTGAGGTAAAGTATTTATTTAACTCCCCTGCCATTTCCTGGTTCCCCATTTTTATTCCTCCAGCCTCATTCTCTAAGGGGCCTATGTTTACTTTGGCCTCTCTCCCTTCCTTTTTTATATGTTTAAAGAAGCTCTTACTGTCTGTTTTTATATTACTTGCCAGTTTACCCTCAAAGTTTATTTTCTCCCTCGTTATTTTTTTTTGTCATATTTTGTTGGTTTTTTAAAACTTTCCCAATCCTCTGGCTTACCGCTAATCTTTGCCACATTTTATGTTTTTTCTTTCAATTTGATACTATCCTTAACTTCCTTGGTTAACCATGGTTGGTTTATCCCCTTCCTAGAATCCTTCTTCCTCACTGGGATATACCTTTGTCGTGAGTCATGAACTATTTTCTTAAACGTCTGTCATTGTTAAACTCCTTTCCCAGTCCACTCCAGCCAACTCTGCCCTCATTCCTTTGTAATTACCCTTATTTAAGTTTAGCATAGTTGTTTCCGACTCAAGTTTCTCACTCTCAAACTGAATGCTAAATTCTACCATGTTATGCTCACTGTTTCCTAGGGGATCTTTTATTCTGAGATCATTTATTAAACCTGCCTCACTACACATTACCAGATCCAAAATAGCCTGATCCCTGGTTGGATCCACAATGTATTGTTCTAGGAAACTGTCCCGAATACATTCCATGAATTCTTATTTGCGGCTACCTCTGCCAATTTGATTTTTCCAATCTATATGAAGATTAAAGTCACCCATGATTAATGTACTGCCTTTTTTGCATGCCCTATTATCTCCTGATTTATTCTCTGTCCTATAGTGTAGCTATTGTTAGGGGGCCTATAGACTACCCCCATCAGTGTCTTCTTCCCCTTGTTATTCCTTACCTCAACCCATATGGATTCTACATCTTGCGATCCAAGATGATTTCTTGCTAACATACTTATTCCATCTTGTACTAACAAAGCTACCCCACCACCCTTTCGTTCCTGCCTGTCCTTTCGAAAAGTCACATACCTCTGAATATTTAGTTCCCAGCTTTGATCTCCTTGTAACCATGTCTCCTTAGTGGCTACAAGAACATACCCGTTAACCTCTATTTCTGTCGTTAATTCATCTATTTTGTTCCGAATGCTACGTGCATTAAAGAACCATTAATTTTGTCTTTTACCATCTTTTCCTCCTTTGACACTATTTGCTGCTGTTTTCTTATGTTTGTATACTCTGTCCCTTCCTGTCACACTCTGGGTATCATTACCTAAATAGCTGCCCTGCAATGCTGCCATATCTTTTTGCTTTGTAAGCAAACTCTCCCTCTCCAGAACCCTCCCCCACTCTATTTAGTTTAAAGCCCTCTCTACAGCCCTAGTTATTTGATTCTCCAGGAAACTGGTCCCAACATGGTTCAAGTGAAGCCTGTCCCACCGTAATGGTGCCAATGCCCCATGAACTGAAACCCAAACCTCCAACATAAATCTTTGAGCCACGCATTTAATTCCTTGACTTTATTTACCCAATGCCAGTTTGCTCTTGGCTCAGGTCAACCTGAGGTTATTACTTTGGAGGTTCTGCTTTGTAATTTAGCTCCTAGCTGTTCAAATTCTTTCAGCAGAACCTCCTTTCTAGTCCAATGTTGTTGGTACCAACATGAACAACGACAACTGGATCCCTCCCCTCCTACTCCAAGTTCCTCTCCAGCCATGAGGAGATGTCCTTAACCCTAGCACCAGGCAGGCAACACAGCCTTCAGGACTCACGCTCATGGCTGCAGAGAACAGTATCTATCTCCCTAATTATACTGTCCTCTACCACTACTACATTCCTATTTCCTCCCTCCACTTGAATGGCTCCCTGTACCATGGTGCCATGGCCAATTTGCTCATCCTCCCTGCAGTCCCTGCTCTTGTCCACACAGCTTGCAAAAACCTCGTAACTGTTGGACAATTGCAGGGACCGAGGTTCCTTGAACACTACCCCCTGGGCCCCCATACCTGCCTCACCTGCAGTCACACCCTCCTGTCCCTGATAACAGACAAATTTGACATTCCTAATCTGAGGCGTGTGTCCACCTCCTGGAGCAAAGTGTCCAGGTAACTTTTCCCGTCCCTGATGTAGCGCATTGTCTGGAGCTCGGACTCCAGCTGCTCAACTCGGATCCGAAGTTCCTCAAGCCTCAAACACTTACTACAGATGTGTTCGCTCTGGATCACCTTGGTGTCCAGCAGCTCCCACATGCTGCAACAGCAACACATCACCCATCCTGCCATCACTATCGTATTTTATTTAGTTAATTAATTACTCTAGTATCTTCAGTCTTTACACTTTATCGTAATTAATTTTTTTTACACCTGTATCAATCTTATACTTAACAAGCTATTTTTAATAAAAAGAGAGAGAAAAAAAGACTAGAGGCCTAAAGACAAACTAAAGACCTTACTTTTACTTTAAAGACTAGAAATACTCACCAATCCTACTCACCAATCGGCTGCTTTCCCTGCACTTGCGTCACATTGTGGTTCGTGATGTCACTCCGCTGCTGGTCTCACTGCAGTTAGGCCTCTCAATCCATGCCTTTTATCCTCTACCACTCTCCCCTCGCTCAAAATATTCTATTTTGAGCCTTATGAATGGAATAAACCTTAATCACTTACCAGATACTCACCAATTAACCAGCTTCTTCTCCTGTAGCAGAGCAAGAATCAATTCTTGGAGGCTGAAAAGGTTTAGGCAAAAGCAACCAAACACATATTTCCCTTCCTCCGCTTAACTCCCTGAAGCGCTCAACTCCGGCACTCTATTGTAAGGTGCACACACTGAAGCGCTCAGCTCCGGCACTGTATTGTAAGTTGCACTCCCTGAAGCACTGAACTCTGGCATTCTATTGTAAGTTGCACACCCTGAAGCACTGAACTCCAACACCGTATTGTAAGTCGCACACCCTGAAGCACTGAACTCCAGCACTTTATTGTAAGTCGCACACCCTGAAGCACTGAACTCTGGCACTTTATTGTAAGTCGCACTCCCTGAAGCACTGAACTTTGGCACTCTATTATAAGTCGCACACCCTGAAGCGCTGAACTCCAGCACTCTATTGTAAGTCGCACTCCCTGAAGCACTGAACTCTGGCACTGTATTGTAAGGCGCACACCCTGAAGCACTGAACTCTGGCACTCTATTATAAGTCGCACACCCTGAAGCACTGAACTCCAGCACTGTATTATAAGGCGCACACCCTGAAGCACTGAACTCTGGCACTATATTGTAAGTCACACACCCTGAAGCACTGAACTCCGGCACTGTATTTTAAGTCGCACTCAAGTACTAAGTCACACTAGGTTGGCTATTTATATATGCTCCTAATGCAAAGGCCTATCTGAGTAATTTAATGAGCATCCTGTTTCAGCTGGTTCTTAAATAAGCTGCTCTTTCACTCGAACCCTTGAAAAAACCCTGCTTATGGCTGGCAACTGCAGAATTTAAACTGTAGATTTCAGTTTAATGCCAGCTACAAACTACAAACTAAATTAGGTTTGTACAAAATAAAAATTTAGACTTTCTTCCCCAACAACTGCACACACAGTCCCAGGTGAAATGCACAAAGTTGTGTGCCCTCGTGAAGATGGCATCCATGACCACATGGATGTGTTTGTAAGTGGAGGCCTGTGATATCCCACAGAGGTCACCTGTGGGGCCTTGAAAGGAGCCACTGCCATAAAAATTGAATGCCGCAGTCACTTTGACGTCCACTGGCAGTGGGTGCCCTCCATGTCCCTTTGGTGCCAAATCTTGTCAGATGTGACTGACCAGCTCCCTGGACATGCACAGTCTTCAGTGACACTGGTTCTCGGTCATCTACAGGGGTGAAAGGTGGCTTCTATAGACCCTGGTGCTGCTAGGCGCTGATCAGCGACGGCTCGCTGTGGATCTTTGGTGACATGTGCGGGAGCCCCAGCCGCCCCTTCTTCCTGAGGATCTTGTTCCTCCCTCTGCGCAGCCAGGCACCTCAGTCGATCTCTTCTCCGTCATATTCGCTCTCTGTACACCATGAGGCATACAGCTAGTTCACCAGCCTCCATGATCATGATATACTCCCCTCTTCAGGATGTAAGGGAGAGAGATGCATGGGTTAGCTTGAGTGTTCTAAGAACATCTCTTGGTTAAGTTTGAAAGCCCCTTAACGCATCCCAGAGAGCGTTGGCCGCCATGTGGATGGCCAGAGTTTAGTGCACTGCACGGCTGCCCGAAACCCCACCCACCTCCGCCCCACTCCACCTGACTGATTGGCAGCATCTGGACTGCAGGCTGTGCTCTCAGCTCAGGCACATGCTTTCTCCTAACCCACACTGCAAGGCTGCACTGTTAGCTTGAACCATGGGGGAGACTGGTCCAAACCTGAATGATGACATTGCAACGGGCTGTGAGCGCCTCCATCAGTGACTACTCCATGGCCAGCTTTTGCAAGGAGATTGTACAACGTGCACAATTGTCCAATTGATCTGCAGTCCACTAAAAGGCTCACTAGTTTGCAGTCTGTGCCTGAGGGATGAAAAGCTCTGGAGCATTTGGTGGCACTTTGATGCCTCTGAGTGGGCAGATAAGCTAGAGACCTGACTCCACGCATGTCAATGTGGCTGCATCTGAACTGTCTCAGCTACAGAGGAATGGTCACTTTATACAAGGTTTCCCTAATGCATTACCCCTTCCCTCGCCCCCACGCTGCACTACCTTTAACTGCAGGGCAGTCCTTGCACTCCACAACATGCCTCAACCTTGAAGTCCAACAGGTGGTGCTCATGAGCGCTCCACAACATTACTGTGCACTCACCTCCGAGTTTCCCTCAAAGTGCAGCCCGCCAAATGCACACCCTTTATATGCTGTTGTGAAACACATCGGTGTGCAATGATACCGACGTGGGTGGATGATCCAGCAGGGGGGTGGGGCGGGGGGGTTGTTGATGATTCCAACGAGCTGGCCTTATCATGATATGCAGTTGTATTACAATGAGGTTCCCGATGTCCAATGGTGGGAAGCGCAGCCCGCCATTGGCAGGTTAAGTGGATGATGGCAAACTGATTTCATGACGTCGTGAAACTGATTTCTGGCCTTCTCGCCATATTGTCTACTTGTGCTGCCGAGCATGTCTAACACCAGCAGGCATGGAAAATTCCATCCAAAGAAATTCAGGAAGTATTTGCTTTGGTGGGGCGATTGGAGGAGTAGTGATGTTATGAGGACAAACCATCAAGAAAAGAAGCCTGGGGGTTATTTTCACCTTCTCATAGGATGATATGGCTAAAAAGAGTTACACATAGTTGTGCTAAATATGGTCAAGCCATATCTGGCTAGATGAGACAATGTTGTATGCTAGGTATGCTCAAGATTGAACAGTGAATGACTTGGTTCAAATGAGAGTAAAGGTGAAGGTGCACTTGTGCAGCAGTGATAGATGTTTTGATGGTCGGAAGATCAGAAGAGACTGAATCAGGAGAGAACAAACATCCTGGAAAGTGACATGGGACAGGACCAGCGTTATCTCCTGGAATAATTTTAATTGCCTAAGATGGTTGGAGAGAAAGTTTCCATTTTTTCCAGTAATTGGTTTGGATTTTTATCTGGTTTATCCCCTCTCCCAGATCAGATAAGTCAAGGTGGACAGAGAGTGAATGGAAGGATAATAATTGTGTGCATAAAGCTGAATGGGCCTATAGGTATTTTTTTGTCTCTCATTTCTGTATGTGTGCTTATAACGTCTCCACACCAGAGATCCAGGGCTCTCTGACGCCGTCCTATTCCCACTGTGACATTTGGGCCTACGGCCTCTTAAACTGTTTGAATGAAGCTCAATGCAAACTTCAGGAACAATACTGGAGAGAGGAGACTTTAATCTTGAGAATGCTCATTTTACCTTAAAAAAATAAGTGGTAAGGCATTGAAAGTCGGTTCACAATCTCACACGCTCATTTCGTTCACTGAATTTAGGGTCTCTTTTCAGCAACCAGTCCACCCATTTGAAGTTGACAGGCATCTATTTAAACATGCTAATTAGGATCCTGCACTTATTTTGTTTCCCAAGCATCCCTTACAAATGGTCTTGCATCCTATTTACCAATTCTAAATCAGACCCAGGAATCTTGAATGGGAATAGCCTGGAAGGTGCTATTTCTAACAATAATTAAAAGTATCTTCAGCTTCTCTCAGGAAATGACTGGACATCTAATATCCTGCTTTCGAGTCTATGGGAAGTTTTGGCTTATGGATCTGACAGTAATTTGTTGTGAAAATATTTAACCAGGGACTTCTTGTGAACTCCTGACTGGTTTGAATGGATTTGTTGCTAACACTGTCATTGTGATTTTAATAGGAAGAACTTCAGCGAGATGAGACAGAGGAAACGGAAAGCTTTATCTTACGTGTGCATGGACCCAGGATCTCTTCATAGAACCACAGAACAGTTACAGCACAGAAGGAGGCCATTCAGCCCATCTTGTCTGCAACTGCTCTCTGCTACAGCAACGCACCTAGTGCCACTCTCCCGCCTTTTCCATGTAGCCCTGCAATATTTTTCTTTTCAGATAATGATCTAATTCTGTTTTGAAATTCATGACTGAATCGGCCTCCACCCCACTCTGAGGCAGTGCATTCCAGATCCTAACCACTTGCTGCATATAAAAGGTTCTTTTGCCAGTTACCTTAAACCTGTGCCCTCTCATTCTCAATTCTTCCCTCAATGGGAATAGTTTCTCTCCATCTACTCGGTCCAGTCCCCTCATGATTTTGAATACCTGCATCAAATCTCCTAACAACCTTCTCTTCTCCAAGGAGCACAGTCCCAGCTTCTCCAATGTACCTACATAACTGAAGCTCCTCATCCATGGAACCATTCTCCTGGTGGGGGCAGATGTCCCACCTCTGAGAACTGCTGGCCAATCAGAGGCCAGCAGTTCTACACAGGAAACAGGTGAGTGCAGTAGGTTCACTGGGGACCAGATAGAGATGCCCCGGCGAGGCATTGGCGGAGGGGGGGTGGATTTGAAGGGCAGAGGGAGGTCTTACTTCGGGTGGCCAGTTTACACTGCTGGGTGCTTCCGTTGGGCATAAAGTGCCTGACAAGAAGCCCCCCCACCCCCCCACCCCCCCACCCTCCCTCCACCAGGCTCCAGGCCAACCCATCAGGGTTTTCTGGGTGGCAGAAGCCTGGTTGGAGGGCTCAGAGTTCTGGGAAAGATGGGAATGGACTTGGGAGGTGAGAACATGTTCAAGGGCTTTGGAAAGGAAAGTGAGGTTGGAGATTGAGTGGTGGTTTGCAAGGACAAAGCGGTCAGAAGTTAGCTTTTTGAGGAGGGGGTGATGACGGCAGATTTAAAGAAGAGATGTGTAACGCTCATGAGAGAGAACTGTTAGAATATTGGTTAACATGGGGACCAGCAGGGGAAGTGGAGCGGTCAGTTGTTTCATGGGAATGGGGTCGAGGGACCAAGATGTGGGCAAGAGACGCTTGGAGAAGGCAGGAGGAGCACAAGGAGAGAAATGAGGGAAAGACAAGAGTTCAAGGCCAGGACTATGGGGTGTGGTGGGGGGGTGGGGGTGGGGTGGGGTGGGGGGGAAGCTTTAGAGTAGGTTTGTGGTGGGCTAGTGGGAGGAAGACAGCAGAGTCAGCTAATCGGATGATCTTGACCTTAGTGGCAAAGAAATCCAAGGGCAGCTCCCACTCACTGTTGGTGAGGGTGGAGGAGATAGGGTAGAAGGGTTTAAGAAGATGAAATAATGAAGATGCAATAGAGAAAAGAAACTGGAGGTTATCTTTGCACTCCAGGATTATTCTGGAATTCATGGGATTGACAAGGAGAACAACTCACCCTAAATGACTTGCCCTGAGAAGGATGTGAGTTTATAATCTTCTGGAAGAGGACAGGAAATTCTGAAAGGAACCAGCAATGAAGTTGACTGCTTACTGGTGGTGCTGGAAGCCAAAAAAATGTAAAATGGTAGAATCCATTCTGACAGCATTAACCCTGAAGGAAAAAGATTTTGGTCATATGACAGGTAACTGCAGTATTGTCCCCTTATTTCCTGCAGCAGTATATTGGTCAATATTTCTTATGGTAGCTGATGGAGTTTTTAGAGTGTTTTACATTTTGCCAGAGGCTAAGTAAACCAATTTGTTCCTCAGCATTCCAATCACTTCTGATGTAGTTTGGCAATAATTTCATCTATTGAGATGTGCTGTCCTTTGTTGTGTAATTTCCAGTATGACGTCTCCTAATGGGTGTTCCTTGTTTTTCCGGAACAGAGGTGTGGTACTTCCTCTTTTTCTTTTTACAGTTAAGCTCATTTCCTAATGTCTTTGATTATGTCATTTTCAGGTTCAGTTGTCAATGAGATAATATGTGGAATGTTTCTTACCATTCCGTGCTAAGTCCATCACATTGATATTTCAGAGACCTTTATTCAACTAGATCAGAGTCTTGTCACCCAACATTCAGCCCTTGTCTGATGTGTTATCATAAACTTCTCTAAACCATGCACAGTTAAGGTCACATTAGCCTCACTGAAGAGAGGGTATTGTGAGGAAGCCGTTTTTGGAAAATTTGATGGTCATTGAATTTTGGACATTCACCCTCCTGAATTATTTTTAAAAGTCTGCAAAATTAATTCTGGGCTGTGAATATGCCATTCTATAAGAAACCATGGGTCAACAGATAGATGTCCAGCGGGGGACACCTGGGGAGGGAAGAGATACTTTGTATATCTAAGTTAACAAAGAACTGCTGTTGCCAGGCTAAAGGTTAAAAACACCTGGCGTGATAGGAGTATCCTTGGAACATTTGATACTTTAACTCAGTGAGAGAGTGTGCGTGTACCTGAGAAGCAAGCTGCAAGAAGAAGGCTCTCTCTCTTTTTCTCTCTCTGTCCCACTTTTGTGTTACATGCGGTCTAGGGTGAGTTAAACTTTCATCAGAAATGTCTCATTGGAATAACTCATTGGTTTTTTTTTTGAAAGTCTGCAAAGTTGTGATAAGTAAGACTCATCAAGGACAGTTTCACCAAAAATCCATTTGAAAGAACTTCCAGATCTATTGTGATCAGAATTCTGTTCGATCAACAGTGTCGATGTCTTTTCAAACTTTATCCTCTTAATGAAACATTTCCATGTTCCAGCCTCTGCAGGGGATTGTGTTTGTTTGTGTTTGTGAGTGGGTGTATGGGGGTTCGAATATCTGTTTTTTTTAAAAAGGGAAAAATCGTTACACTTCTAAACAGTTTTATAACCTGTTTTAAAAAGTAGTTTGTTTTCTGATAAATCATTTTTTTTGTGTTTACTGAAAGAAGCCTGGTTAGAACCTTTTTATGCTGAGAACAACAGTATCAAAGGTAAACAATTGGCCAGTTTTGAGAGTGAATCAAACGTTTAAACTATAGTTGCAGCCTGTGGAGAAATGGGGTTAGAATTAACTGCTCACTCTTCCCATCATGATCCATAACAGTATAATGCCTCAGTAAGAAAAAAACTCAATGTTTGATGAATTTTCTAATTTCAATGAACAGCATTCTAAAAAAAAGATCAAAGTTGAAGAAAAGGTGTGCGATTAAGCTGGAAAATATAAATGGTCAATTAAGGGAAGCCTAATTGGAATTTTTCCAAATTATGAGATGATCAAAATGCCAGAGAGTTAAATATTTATATACCAAATATACAGACTGCTCTCGATCCTGACTTTTCATACCTCCTTATACAAGTGAAATTAACAAAATGTTGTGTCAGCAGGTCCAATGGTTTGTAATCTTCAGCAAAGGGATTTGGGATTATTGGTGAGTCTACAGATGGATTTAATCTCCCATCAGTATTACTATCAGGATGAAACTCCTATCAGTATTGAACATGGTTGCAGGTAAAAAAATAGATTTCCTAGCTTCTCAGCAATGCCTCCAATATATATATATATATTATACATTAGATTCCAGTTGGGGAGCATTTAGTGAGTATAGTTTACCTCAGAAAGCTACAAATAATGACACTGGAGACTGTCAAGCAGATATGTGCCCACTCCTGCTCCACCATTTGTTGTCTCCATCAACGCTCCTCAAAACCACCCAAAGCAACACATGCTTGTCTTGAGTATAGATGACAGAACATGAATGAGAAACTAATTTCCTGCCTTGAAGTAAGTAACATTATATGGGAGACTAACATCTTCATATTCAAGAATTTTTGTCAAGTATCTGGGGCAGGGAATTTTCTTTTTGGAATTTTAAGATTTGAATTGAAAGACATCAAAATCTGTTTTATAAAATATCACTGGGCTTGGCAGAGTGGGAATGTTGATGGAACACATTTATGTCCTCAGGAATCAAATTCCACCCTTATGGTTGGAGGAATTTCTGAATTACGTCCTAAGGGCTCACTGTCAATATCTGTAACATGTGCCAGGTTTTGCCCTCATCAGGTGGGCTCAGTGGGGGAGAGCGGGAGTGGTCGGGAAGCTGACCACCGCCTACGACTGGGGCCCAACTGCGATTTCACGCTGGTGGACCACTAAAGGCCCGCCCAGCGTGAAATGCGCACTGCAGTGCTCAGCGCTGCCTGTGTGGGGGAGGGGAGGGGGGGGAGGTAGGAGGGTGAGCGGGGAACTTCACGCATGCGCGCAGGAAAAGCTCCCTGAGGCACAGAGCTGCCTCGGTGAGATGCAGATCAAAAAAAATAAAAGTAGAGAATTTAAAAATGTTAGAAAACATGTCCCCTCATGTGACTGTCACTTGACATGTTATTAATGAAATGTTAACATTTTTATTTAATTTTTAATAGCTGTTGGAAACCACATCCTGCCCGTGGATGAGGTTTCCTAAAAAATCCAAAGGCCGCTTGGCCTTTTCGCCTGCCTGCCAACCGTAAGGTTTGACGGGCAGCAAAAAATTAAATTCAATTATAATTTTAATGGCCTTAATAGGCTTCTTAATTGTTGGCGGACGCGCTGCCAACTCCTGCACACGCCCACCGACCGAAATATCACGTGATGACGTCGTGTCGCTCACCCGGCGTCATTCTACACTCGTTTGGGCCAGGCGCACGCCCACCTGACGAACGAAAAATTCTGGTCCCGAAAGCAACAAGTAATGGCCCTAGATTTCCCTGTAATCAACAAGGACTTGCAATAATATTGCATTTTTAACATGGCAAAATGTCCCAAGGTGCTTCATAAGGGCATTAAGTAAAACTTGACACCAAGCCAGATAAGGCAATGCTAGGCTAGATGACTAAAACCTTGGTCGAGGAGGCCATTACATTTGTTTCTGACAAGATTACAGTCTTACAATTCTTAAGTGATTTGTATAATATTATCACACATCAATGGAAGAATCATACAGACAGCAATGGTACTAACATTTGTTCCCAGAGGTCACAATGTCAGATAATCCTACAGGAGTCTCAAGCACATCTAAAGGTGAATCGGCCCAGTGCTGATCTATTTGAGTTCCTAATGAGACCCCTCAGTGTTGAACTCAAGACTCAAAATGACAAGGCCACCAGATGACCAAAAAGATGTGAAGCTTTGAGAAAGAGGCAAGGAACTTATCCCTGATTGCCAGATTACATACATGGCAATTACCAAATGGAAACAGCCCATTTGTCTCAACCAGTCTATATTGGTGTTTATCATCCATTCATCCTAAATACATTTGCTCACCTGTTTCCATATCCCATTACTTGTCTTTCCTTCAGAATCATGCACTAGCAGTGCAGCATAGGCACTGGCATCAGCTCATAAGCAAGATAACCTCACTTTAAAACAAGGTGGAGGCTTACGAGCAGTAACAGCTTTTGAACGCAGGTCTGAAAAGGGACACATGATCCAGATACATATAACAATTTCTCCAAACTGATTCGTGAATGAATCCTGCCACAACTACACTTTGGTGTACAGATATACAATATCAGATGTGTTAAGCTTTACCTTATTATAGCTAATTTGGGTTATATTTTGCATCCATTTATAGACAATGGACAGGAAATATTTTATATAAGCTTCCAAGCATTATTGTGCATCTTCTGTTTACTTGTCCATGATCTCTTTATGTAAAACCTACTTGATGCTAAATTATAGTAATCATCTAAATTGTCTAGTGCTCTACATAGCTTAGCCAGTGCTCTAGATTTAGATTGAGTTGTGTTTATAGAATCATACAGCATGGGTCATTCACTATAATTTAATATAATTTGCTTGTTGCATCAAACAATTCTTCAAATACATGTGCCTGATGAAAGAAACTGTTTGATTGCTTACACTATAGCCCCATCTATCAACAAATTATGTCATAACATGTAGGTGAAAACTTGGCTTTCAATGATTAGATAGAAATGTGATATATATATTGTCAGGGTCCATAGCCTTTGCAGTATCTGCTGCCTTCAGTCGCTTCTTAATATTATGTGGAGTGAACTGAATTGGCTGAAGACTGGCATCTGTGATGCTGGAGACATCTGGAGGAGGCCGAGATGGATCATCCACTTGGCACTTCTGGCTGAAGATTGTAGCAATTGCTTCAGCCTTATCTTTTGCTCTGATGTGCTGGGCTCCTCCATCATTGAGGATGGGGAAATGACTTGGGTCACTCACCATCTTCCATCCTCCTCTAGTGAGTTGTTTAATTGTCCACCATTATTCACGACTGGATGAGGCAGGATTCATGACTGGATGTTGCAGGACTGCAGAGCTTAAATCTGATCCATTGGTTGTGGGATCGTTTAGCTCTGTCTATCACTTGCTGCTTATACTGTTTGGCATGCAAGCAGTCCTGTGTTATAGCTTCACCAGGTTGACACCTCATTTTTAGGTATGCCTGCTGCTGTTCCTGGCATGCCCTCCTGCACTTTTCATTGAACCAGGGTTGATCCCCTGGCTTGAAGGTAATGGTAGAGTGGGGATATACTGGGCAATGAGGTTACAGATTGTGTTCAAGTACAATTCTGCTGCTTCTGATGGCCCAGTGCCTCATGGATGCCCAGTCTTGAGTTGCTCGATCTGTTTGAAATTTATCCCATTTAGCACAGCGGATGTCGAGAGGATGTTTCCTCTTGTGGGATAATCTAGAGCTAGGGATCGCTGTTTAAAAATAAGGAGTTGCCCACTTAAAACGGAGATGAGGTGAAATTTTTACTCTCAGAGGGTTGTGAGTCTTTGGAATTCTCTTCCTGAAAAGGTGGTGGAAGCAGAGTCTTTGAATATTTTTAAGGCAGACTGGAATGTGCTGCCTGGGAGGGTGGTGGAGGCGGGTTGCCTCTCATCCTTTAAAAAGTACCTGGATGAGCACTTGGAATGTCATAACATTCAAGACTATGGGCCAAGTGCTGGAAAATGGGATTAGGTAGGTAGGTCAGGTGTTTCTCACATGTCGGTGCAGACTCGATGGGCCGAAGGGCCTCTTCCACACTGTGTGATTCTGTGATTCTGAGAGGTGGATAGATCCTTGGTAAGCAAGAGGGTGATAGGTTATCAAAGGTAGGTGGGATGCAGATTTGAGGTTACAATCAGATCAGCCATGACCTTATTAAATGGCGGAGCAGGCTCAAAGAGCCGAATGGCCTACTCCTGCTCCTTGCTCATATGTATGTTCATATGTATGAAAATTTGATTATTCTCTTAAATGTCAGATAAATTGCCCTTCTCATATCAAGTCCAATTTCAGAAACAATTGATGCCCTTGCTCGTTTCCTTTACATCAGTGATAGAAGTGCTTGTAATTAGTTTGGGGGTAACTTCTATATCTACTCTTTTCGACCACTCTGTCTTGAAGGTAGCAAGTGACAATGAATGGTCTTTGAAACATAAAGGCTTCAGTCCAAATCATCACCGAGCTGTGACATTTGATGTCTGTCGACGTTTGCAGGTAAGGTCCTAATTTTTAAAAACTGGTGGATCCTTTGATGTGCCATCAATATTCAAGCGGTCTGAAAAATCATGGTCCTTTCCTTAAAGGAAAGTAAAACAGAGAATCCGTCATAATTATGCTTCGGAGTATAAGGGGTCAATTTGCCAATTCAGTTTCCTTCGGTCAATTTAGAAACTGAAAATATAACAATGCCCAATGTGAAACCTCCATTCAGTAATGCGAAGGTTGTTTTGTGGTGAACTTAAAAAGCAGTTGTCATAGGAAAAGGTAGCTTTTGTAAGGCTATAAGATATCGTCATATGCAATTGTGCCATTTAATATAAGTTCTTTTTAAAAAGCTGGTCAAAAAAGCATCAAATTCCATTTTAATTTCTTTTCCCAAGTCTTGGCAATCTTTAAAAACTGCACAATTTTTTTTAATCATTGGAATTTAAAAATCCATTACAACAGCAGACATCATTAGTAACATCAGTATTAATTTGAAACAGAACATTCCCATCTGGTAAGACAACATTTTAAATTAAGCTCCAATTGTTTTCAAACTTAATGTTTTCAAGGAGGTTTCTAAACCCAAGATTTTCCAGCACAGCATAGATAATTAAAAAAGCAGAATCACTTTCAATGTCCCAAATGTCCAACTCAAATCATTAAACATTTAAGAAATTCAAAACTGCTAACGTTAATATGTGATGGCCTCATATCCCAAATTAGAGATCCTTAATTAAATATCC
The DNA here is from genome assembly GCF_964194155.1 of Cetorhinus maximus. Classification (NCBI taxonomy): domain Eukaryota; kingdom Metazoa; phylum Chordata; class Chondrichthyes; order Lamniformes; family Cetorhinidae; genus Cetorhinus; species Cetorhinus maximus. The sequence goes on from NC_135886.1 coordinate 19,264,009, forward strand.
AGAATTTCAGTGTGGCCACAATAAGGGTCTGGTTTTCATAATTAGTCCAGCTCAATAATCCAATTTAATTCAGACCAATTTTTTAGCAACTAAACACAATAGAAAATGGACAAACTAAAACAAATATCACATGCCAATGAAAAACCACATTACATTATGTCTTTTTCCTCCCTCAGACCATTTTCCAAATACAACTGGACAAAAAATATTTTTCACATTTAAACAAAATCTTTAACACTCTTACACAAAAGGAGAGAAAGGGTGGACCTTCCTACAGCTTATGGGCTCCAAAACATTTATGCAGGCTTTGTAAAGGACCATCACTTGCAAACAAAAGAACTCCTACAACTTGTGGCAGGAGAAAAGGGAAATCTTTCCCTTTTCAGGGTAAAGCTCTTTCCAGAGTAATGCTCTGGGGACCTGAGTTCGAATCCCACCACGGCAGATGGTGGAATTTGAATTCAATAAAAAAAACCATAAATCCATTGTTATCAAAATCCATCTAGTTCACTAATGCCCTTTAGGGAAGGGTATCTGTCGTCCTTACTTGGTCTGGCCTACATGTGAATTCCAGACCAGGAAAACTTACAGGGAGACCATGTGACTCTTAAATGCTCTCTGAATGAGGGCAATTAGGGGTGGGCAATAAATGCAACACCCACATCCCATGAATTAATATTTTAACAAAGCACGCGGAGTGGGGGGGAGGAGTCAGATGAAAGGTCATTGACCTGAAATGTTAACCTGGTTTTTATCGCCACGAGTGCTGGCTGAGTTTTCCCAAAACATTCATCTGAAATATTTCACTTATACCTGGTTGTGTCTTTTATTATTTTTATACGCCTCAAATTGGATTGTGTAAGCAAACAGCAAATCATTAATACCATTAAACAAGTCATTGATACCATTGGTATCTTAGCCCATAAGTGGCTCAAGATGCTGATGGAACACTTCTGGACTAGAAAATCAATATATTAAACGGTAGAATATTTTACTGCTCCTGAAATAAGAGGGCTATGGATTAGATGGTGAGTGATATTTGGAAACATACTTTAATCCAATGCCGCACAGCAATGGTTCCAGAAGGCCATTCAGTCCTTATGGGGGGGTGGGGGGTGGGGTGGGAAATCAGTTGGTGATGTATCGCCACAACTTATAATTGGAATAGCGGAAATTCGTAATCAGATGTTAAAGCGATTGTAAATCATGATGCTAAAAATCACACAACAGTCAAAAATGCTGATTTTGAATATATACAACCAACCAATCACAGGTGCTGTTATTTACTGCCTGTGCGAACATCAATTTCAAGGAAAGGAAATCTGACACCCTTAGATAACTGCAGATCAGCACTGGTGGCAACTGCAGGAAAGGTCCACACATTCTTCCCCATCTCACCTAAAGGAAATTGAAATGTAATTGGGTGAGGCAGCAGCAGGAAGAGAGAATTTTCAAAAATGCCATTCAAGTAATAGACCAGCAAAAGTTGTTATCCCTAATGGCTAGCACTACGTGAACTACTTGTAATAAAAACAGAAAGTTCTGGAAAAACTCAGCAGGTCTGGCAGCATCTGTGGAGAGAGAAACAGAGTTAATATTTCGAATCCAATAGAAGTTCCAAAGTAGAGTCATATTGGACTCGAAAAGTTGATTCTGTTTCTCTCTCCACAGATGCTGCCAGACCTGCTGAGTTTATCCAGCACTTACTACTTTTATTTCAGGTTTGCAGCGTCTGCAGTACTTTACTTTTATTAACTACTTGCCCATGTGCAGGGAACCAATAGCCTCCCTCCCTAATAGAACAGTGATGATAATTTGTTTTCTAGAGTGGGGCCGTGGGGCTGCAGGTTGAGAGCTTCTACTCACACAATAGATCTTGAGTATTGAAGCTTAAGCACAGGTAAAAGATAGGTCTTTTTTTTTAATCATCCAGGTTTTTATTTCCCTGAAGATGAAATATTTTCTGTCATTGTTTTAATCACCAGATATTTTAAATAAGGAAATGGTTTGTCATAGTCAAAGATTGACTGCTCCGCATATCAGAACAATATCGATTATAATAATTGAAAAATGATTGGTCTGCTTGGTGGGTTCTGTTCATGCCAAACTAGAAACTAGCAAATGTTGACCGCTAGCTTCAAAAGGGCTTACAGCTCAGAAACAGTCCAAAACAATGGTCTTATGACTCACAGAGACAATATGGGCTGTAACTACTGAGCTCCATGACAGTGTATTTGGGGGGGGTACTCCCAAGATGCCCTGGGGAACCCCCACCCAGCAGAAGTTCCCATGTAAGGGCCACACTGCAATTGCCCAGAAAGTTTAAATTTTCAATGGGCAATTGTCCTGCACTGGGTACCATCTGAAAATACAATTTAAACTGCAAACGTCAGATGGTTCCGATTGTCTTATAGTAATAGTTACCCAGAAAAAGTTTTAAGAATTAAAACCGCTTCTAGCTTCCGGGTAACTATTGTACTAACCTGCACCAATCACCTACAGGACTCCCCCTCCATCACCTCAACTACCCACTTCCTATCCCCCCGCCGCCCCTCACAGGAACCACCCCACCCTGACCTCCCACAGGATTCCCCCATTCAATACCAACCACCACCCCACCCCCACCAACCCCACACACCCACCAACCACCAACCACCCTCCCCAACTACCTTTTTCTCACCAGGCCCAACTCCCAACACTGCCCCTCTCCAAAACCCGACCCCCCTCCCCCCCTCCCCCCCCACCCCCCCAACACCACACACCCCACCCCACCCCAGGCCTGACTACACAGCTAGTGCTGTATAACAGGAATGTGGCTTACTTGCCTTCGACTGTCAGCCCCGGGAGTGCACTGCACCACACAGATCTCGTCTGGCCTGAGTCAGCAGATCGGGCGAGACAGCAGTGGTGGGATTTCCTGCTGTAATTTCGAGTGATGTGGCAATCCCACTCAATTGCCATTCCACCGGAAGTTACCGCCCAATGAGCTGGGCTGAAAGTGAATTGCAGCATGGGCTCACCAGAAAGCAAGCTGCAGATTGTCTTGACATTCCACTATTCTTATTTACAAGGCAAAAAAAACTAAAGTACAGTAAACTGTGGTTTGCATGGCAATGGTAAAATAAACCAATTAACACGCTGTTAAAATAATATGTTACAAATGCATAGAGCTGCAATTATTGTCAACTTTAATTATGCAATCTGGAGTGAGACTTCAATACATGATCTTCTGACTCAAATGCGAGTGTGCTATCACTGAGCCACAGCTGGTACCTAAACTTTCTGCACAACCCAACAGTGGGCAAAAGTAATATCTGATTCAAATGATCAGATTTGAAAAGCCTACCCAGTTTCCACTGGCCCTATTGTTCATATTGACAAGCCCCATGAGGAAGATTTCTTTTCTTGTTGACGCACTGGCAACCTGGATTGAAAAGCTGACAGTTGGAAGTATGGAGATATTGAAGAGGGCCAGCATCCACTAAATTGTACCCCAACAACACCCAGGTAGCAACAAAAGGAATATAGGAGAGAAGATTCTTTAAAATTCAGAACAGAAGATCATTTGATTCATTATATTGTGATTTCTTTATAGTTGCCCTCATTTACCAATGAACCAAAATCTTTAGTTGCTTGAATAAGTATTACAATTTTAATCAGTGAGTTAAGGAGGCTCATCAGGATGTTCCAAGTGTACCATCATGTTCAGAAAGTCTATGCAAAAGGCTCTAAGCCAGAGGTAGCAGAAACCAAGGACTGTATCACGACATGTCGATCTCCAGATGACCAGTTGCATTGCATCGGAGCCACAGCCCTGAGTTCAAGGGTGATTCACAGGTTAAAGTTGATCCAAACAATCAGAGATATTGGGCTGCAAAATTAACCACATTTGTTTCCACAAACTGTGCTGACATAAGGTATTTGTGCTTGGATTGTAGTTTATTTTGAACCATTAATACTTTCAGCTGGGTAGCAAACCATTGTAAAAATGATAGTCCAATTGAAGAATAGAAGGTTGTCAAGCCTTGGACTATAATTGATTGCCCCAAAACTAATTTCTAATCACTGACTGTGATGTTGCAGTTGAAAATGCAGAGTATTTTATGAAGGAACCAGGATTTCATTTATCAGCTGATTACAGGCTTCTAAACTCCAAACTTACTATTATTATAGAATCCAGGATAATTTTTAAAATCAGGAATGCTGGAAAACTAGTGTCGAACAATGCTTAAATAACAGTTTGTCATACACAATTTATTACCCTTGTGGGAAAACTTTGAAATGTAGGCCTGAGTTTCACTCTTGGCGTGTACGCCAAGTCAGCAGGAGTGGAAGTGGATGTGGAATCCACTCCTGGACACGATCGTGTTGCAAACGACTTCTCACATCGGATTAAGGTCCGGTCGGCGTGAAACACGTCTTCTCAAAGGTCGGGAAGGGCCAGGTGGGGGCCTGTCAGGTGCTGGGTCCAGTGGTGACCCAGTGGGTGCGTTAAAACCGGCAAAGGCAGCTCCCTGAAGGCTGCCAGGGGAGAATCTTTGGAGTCTGTCCAGGAAATCATTTCATTCAAACAATGGCCCCACCAGCAGCTGGAGACGTCAGGTAGCAGGGCAGGTCGGGTGGGCATTCGGCCCCCTGTTTCTCAGATGAGTGCCTTGGGGTCCTTGTGGAGGAGGTTGTTGTCAGGCAGGATGCTATAGTACCCAGGGATGGCAGGAGGAGGCCACTGCAAAAAAGCCTGACCAAAAAAGCCTGGGAAGAGGTGGCAGCCAAGGTCAACGGCTACAACATTGTGCAGTACTTATGGGTGCAGTGCTGCAAAAGGTTCAACGATCTGCTGCGCTCGGCAAGGGTGAGCACGGAGTTGGCATGGGTCAGTGTGGAGAAGTGTTAAGGGCTGGCCGTTTCCCCGTGGAGTTCAGGGGTGTTAGAGTCTGAGTGCCAACTGTCACTGACACTGGGTGCCCGCCAAGGGGGTGAGCCCTGGCTGCTTGGCCTGAGTGCCTTGTGGGTCGAGGGCCCCGACTTGGGTGTGCCCTGCAAGGTGTCCCAGTGGGGTGGGGGTGGGTGGTTTGCCAGGCTGCAATGGCGCTGCAGGTGGACAGTTGACAAATCAATGCTGCTGTGTGACTTTGGGAGAAAAGGAGCCAAAGCGCCCATGAAAGAACTAAGACAGGCGGAGGACCCCAAATCTCCTCATTCTGACAAGGTACAAGATGGATACCTCGGAGTTGGGGAGCTGCCACCCACCTCGGTCAGCCAGTTGTGGAAAGGCAGGGGTCTCTAATGAAGGTAAGAGTGCAGTGCACAGAGGTAAGGGTGTCGGATGGTGCAAACATTCTTGTGTAGTCTCATCATTAATGGGAGCCTCAAACCTGGAGACCCAATTGATCTTTGAAAGATGATGACACCAAGATGCAGATCTCCATTGTCTCACCAGGGTGCCTAGCATGCACAGTGACAATGTGATGACTTAAACTAATGACATGTTGTTGTTGTCCCTTAGATTCGCCAATATGCACTTGAATTCAGGACCCCGAGGAACCACCCCTGACGCCAGAGGACCACTGGGCTTTAAATGCAACTGCGTCACACCCGCTCTCTGCACCAAACAGCAGCACAGATACCAGCACCTTGGTGGGCATTAGATTATTGGCTAGAATGTCGGTGCATAGCGGTGAGGGCACTTCACACTCACTTGAGGAGCAGGCGGAGGCAGAGAGTGCCCAGGACACCGGAAGTCGGAGGACTGCTAGAGACCAGGACGATGCTGATTCAAAGGCAGATGATGAGCCTTTGAAGTCGTCCATTAGGTGGCAGATGCTGGATGTCCAGCGGGATGTGCGGGAGGATCTGGCAGAGATCCATGAGGGTATGCGTGCCATGGTCTCTGTTGTGGAGAAGCCCATGCGCAGCATGAGCACTGCGTTGACCCTCATGGCCAAGTACACTGGCTCCTCCATTGAGAGAGCGGTGACTCTAATGGAGAAGCAGATCCAGGGACAAAATCAGGGGCTGCACTCGGATCTGCAAGCCCTCACACAGGCAATGAGTGCCAACATGATACAAATTTTGCTTTTGCCTTACTGGCCTGAGTATGCTTCACTTGTTTTGTAGGTACAGGGCATCCCAGTATCTCATGCTGGGTGTGAGTGGCTCTAACCATTATTGCACAGGCACTCCACCCCTCTGCCAGTGGCATCTGATGAGGCTGCGATGACTGGGGAGAGGCCAGCCATGGCACTGGCCACTCCCTCCCTGGCAGGGCCAGACAGGCTCCACTGGCCAGAAGATGACCTCCAAGGTTATCAAGGTGTTAAAATAGAACGCTGCTCTGCCTCTGTTCTTGGGTGGCGGAGCGGTGTCATAAGCCACTTTTCAATGGATAGCCCTTGTCACCTAGCAGCCAGCCATGCAGTCGAACTGGAGCAGTGAACAGCCTTGGCACCTGTGAGTGTCTGAGGATATAAGTGACATCAGAGCTGCCAGAGTACCTTGCACAGACTTGCAGAATCTGGGCCTTGTGGTCACAAAATATCTGGACGTTCATCGAGTGGAAGCCCTTCCCCATAACAAAGGCACCCGGATGACCCCTCTAGTGCCTTGATGGCTGCATGTGTGCATGCACCTTGCACCTTGGATGCTGGGGAACCCAGCAATCACTGTAAACCTTCTGGCTTGCTCAGCCTGGCTGGCCTTGCCCATATGGAAATGAATCAGTGTCATTACCCACCTGAACAGAGCATCAGTCACCCGCTTGACGCAACTGTGAACAACTGATTGGGACGCTCCATAAAGATTCCTCCACTGACCTCTGGAAAGAGCCACAGGCATAGAAGTTGAGGGCCACTGTGACCTTCAGAGCCACTGGCATGGGGTGTCCACCCACACAGTCGGAGGTGATCTCAGGTCCAATCTTCTGACAGATGGAGGTCACAGTCACCTTGGAGAGGCGGAGCCTCCTTTGGCATTGCGCCTTAGACATGTTGAGGTAGCTGCAACTGCCTGTAAACCATGGCAACAGGATAGTGGTGTCTTCTGTGTCCCCTTCTGCCTTGGACTACTTGCTGGCCCTGCACCCCTTGAGCCTGTGCCTTTCCTCCCACAGATTGCTCCTCTGGAAGCTACATAGGGACACCTGGCCTCCTCTCCCTTCTGCCCCTCTCTTCCTCCTCAGAGGAGGTGCCACCAGCAGAGACCACAATCCCCATTATCAGGATTATAGAAGGCTGTCTGGTGCCTGGAAGGGTCCACATGGTCAAAATCCTCTAGGGGCCTTGGAGACACCAATGAGTCCTGAAATGTAGCCTAGAAATGCTAAGACTGAAACTCAGAACAGAGATGAAGCTGTCAAAATCCAAAAGTAACCAGCAGCAAACTATCTCCTAAACTCCTCACTACACACACTGGCAATGCTGCTGACCCTTTTTATCTCGCCCGTGGATGAGGTTTCATTAAAAGTGGGCTGCCTGCCCGCCTGTGCAACAAGCGCAAAAATCACATGGGCAACGTAAAATCGGGATCAATTGCCTTTTTAATGGCCTTAAGTGACCCTTTAATTGTTGGTGGGCATAGCTCCAACATCCAGGTGCGTGGGCGCCGACCTGAAAATCGCTTGCGTGCGAGATGACATCGGATGCTCGCCCGATGTCATCTCGTGCTATTTCATGTCCATTCGGGTCAGGCACATGCCCGCCCACTAAGTGTGAAATTCTGGCCATAAAGTTTCAAACAAATTAAATGGTTACTTACTTGAAGGAAATAATCTATCGATTTATGTCCTTTTTCAATCACATTTTGCAATTTCACCTTAAAGCAATTAAACAGTTAAATAAACAGTTAATTTAAGCAGTTTCAGACTAATTTACTAATTTAGTTACTAATTAATTACTAATACAGAATAATTTAATAGCTCTCTGATAGTGGGTAGAGACATTGACCAATGTAGAAATAAGTTATAAGGACTAAAGAAATTCTAAATCAGCGTTGAGTTGGCCATTTGCGAGAAGGAATGCTAAAATTTGGGTAAGATACTGAATGATATGTTGGTGTCCACTGACTATACACAGCACATGTTAGCGCTTTTCAGAGAAGAGGAAGGTTATTGAAAAGAATTGCACTATCTTATGTTATACTTCAGCTTGCACTATGTGGAAGCACTTCATTTAGCTGTTTATTAACATATTTCTGTTAAATATTTTAAAGTCAGTAAATGATTTGATATTTGATACCTAGTGACTATAACTCACCATTGCCTCTGTGCTTTTTCAGTAGCACCACAAAAATGATGACAGCAGCAAGAAGTTTCAAGGACAAATAAAGGACCACAACTAAGAAAACAAAGTTCCATTTCATAGGAGGGCTGCAAATTAAAAAGTAAGATTTACAGTTTCTTTAGAGAAGGCATTATCAAATTACAGTATAGAAATATGACACAAGCTTATTTCACTAATATTAAACCTGAAACTGCAGTGCAACAGCAAGCAAGACTAAAGAAACTGTATGAATGTTGGACCTTTCTACAAACTGGTGTAAGGATAACACCTTCTTTGAAGAAACTCTATGTAGAATTTGGTTGAATTACACACATTATGCAGACATTCATGAAGTTTCTCAGAATATGTTTGAACAGCTTCAAAATCGCGAATATATTTTTGAAACTGTTCCAAAAAAATACCTCAGAAGATTAGAGCAGACTGCATTTAGTAGGATTGGCCTTGCACAGTTCTGGTTAACTAAAGCTTTGCCAGTTAATGACATGGCCCAATGAATTGAAGGAATGACGATGTATTTCCAAGTCAGGATTCTGAGTGACTTGGAGGGGAACTTCTAGGTGGTGATGTTCCCATTTATGTGCTGCCCTTGTCCTTCTAGATGGTAGTGGTCATGGGTTTGGAAGGTGTTGTCGAAGAAGCCTTGGTGAATTTTTGCAGTGCACCTTGTAGATGGTACACACTGCTGCTACTGTGTCACGGTGGTGGAGGGAGTGAATGTTTGTGGATGTGGTGCCAATCAAGTGGGCTGCTCTTTCCTGGATGGTGTCAAGCTTCTTGAGTGTTGCGGGAGCTGCACTCATCCAGGCAAGTGGGGAGTATTCCATCACACTCCTGACTTGTGCCTTGTAGATGGTGGACAGGGTTTGGGGAGTAAGGAGGTGAGTTACTCGTTGCATGATTCCTAGCCTCTGACCTGCTGTTGTAGCCACAGCATTTATATGGCTAGTCCAGTTCAGTTTCTGGTTAATGGTAACCCCCAGGATGTTGATCGTGGGGGATTCAGTGATGGTAATTCCATTGAACGTCAAGGGGTGATGGTAAGATTCACTCTTGTTGGAGATAGTCATTGCCTGGCACTTGTGTGGTGCGCATGTTACTTGCCACTTGTCAGCCCAAGCCTGGATATTGTCCAGGTCTTGCTGCATTTGGACATGCTTCAGTATCTGAGGAGTCACGAATGGTGCTGAACGTTTTGCAATCATCAGCGAGCATCCCACTTCTGAACCTATGATGGAAGGAAGGTCATTGATGAAGCAGCTGAAGATGGTTGGGCCTAGGACACTATCCAGAGGAACTCCTGCAGTGTTGTCCTGGAGTTGAGATGACTGACCTCCAACAACCACAACCATCTTCCTTTATGCTGGATATTACTCCAACCAGTGGAGAGTTTTCCCCCCTGATTCCCAATGACTCCAGTTTTGCTAGGGATCCTAAATGCCACACTCGGTCAAATGCTGCCTTGATGTCAAGAGCAGCCACTCTCACCTCACCTTGGAAATTCAGCTATTTTGTCCATGTTTGAACCAAGGCTGTAATGAGGTCGGGAGCTGAGTGGCCCTGGTGGAACCCAAACTGGGCGTCAGTGAGCAGGTTATTGCCAAGCTTGATAGGGTTGATGACCTCTTCTATTACTTTACTGATGATCAGGAGTAAACTGATGGGGCGGTGATTGGCCGGGTTGGATTTGTCCTGCTTTTTGTGTACAAGAATACCTGGGCAATTTTCCACATAGCCGGGTAGATGCCAATGTTGTAGCTGTACTGGAACAGCTTGGTTAGGGGCGCAGAAAGGTCTTCAGTTCTGTTGCTGGAATATTGTCAGCGCCCATAGCCTTTGCACCATCCAGTGCCTTCAACCATTTCTTGATATCACGTGGAGTGAATCAAATTGGCTGAAGACTGGCATCTGTGATGCTGGGGGTCTCCAGAGGAGGCCGAGATGGATCATCCGCTCGGCACTTCTGGCTGAAGATTTTTGAAAATGCTTCAGCCTTATCTTTGCACTGATGTGCTGGGCTCCTCCATCATTGAGGATGGGGATATTTGTGGAGCCTCTTCCTCCAGTGAGTTGTTTAATTGTCAGCCACCATTCACGACTGGATGTGGCAGGAATGCTGAGCTTAGATCTGATCTGTTGGTTGTGGGGTCGCTTAGCTTTGTCTATCACTTGCTGCTTATGCTGTTTGGCACACAAGTAGTCCTGTGTTATAGCTTCACCAGATTGGCACTCATTTTTAGGTATACCTGGTGCTGCTCCTGGCATGCTCTCCTGCACTCTTCATTGAACTAGGGTTGATCCCCTGGCTTAATGGCAGTGGTAGAGTAGAGGATATGCTGGGCCATGAGGTTACAGATTGTGCTCGAGTACAATTCTGCTGCTGCTGATGGCCCACACCGCCTCATGGATACCCAGTCTTGAGTTGCTAGCTCTGTTCAAAATCTATCCCATTTAGCATGGTGGTAGTCCCACACAACACAATGGAGGGTATCCTCGATGTAAAGGCAGGACTTCGTCTCCACAACGACTGTGTGGTGGTCGGTCACTCCTGCCAATACTGATCATGGGCAGGAGCATCTGTGGCAGGCAGGTTGGTGAAGATGAGGTCAAGTACGTTTTTCCCTCTTGTTAGATCCCTCACCACCTGCCGCAGAACCAGTCTAGCAGCTATGTCTTTTGGGTCTCGGCCAGCTCGGTCAATAGTAGTTCTACCAAGCCACTCATGGTGATGGGTATTGAAGCCCCCTGCCCAGAATACATTCTGCGTCCTTGCCACCCTCAATGCTTCCTCCAAGTGATGTTCGACATGGAGGAACCCTGATTCATCAGCTGAGAGAGGGTGGTACGTGGTAATCAGCAAGAGGTTTCCTTGCCCACGTTTGACCTGATGCCATGAGACTTCATGGGGGCCTGAGTTGATGTTGAGGACTCCCAGGGAAACTCCCTCCCGGCTGTATACCACTGTGCCACCACCTCTGCTGGGTCTGTCCTGCTGATGGGACAGGACATTCCCAGGGATGGTGATGGTGGTGCCTGGGACAGTATCTGCAAGTTATGATTCCGCGAGGATGATTATGTCAGGCTGCTGCTTAACTAGTCTGTGAGACAGCTCTCCCAATTTTGGCACAAGCCCCCAGGTGGTAGTAAGGAGGACTTTGCAGGGTCAACAGGGCGGAGTTTGCAGTTGTCGTTTCTGGTGCTAAGGCTGATGCCAGATGTCTGGTTTCATTCCTTTTTTGAGACTTTGTTGTGATTTGATACAACTGAGTGGCTTTCTAGGCCATTTCAGAGGGCATTTAAGAGTCAACCACAGTGCTGTGGGTCTGGAGTCACATGTAGGCTAGATCAGATAAGGACGGCAGGTTTCCTTCTCTAAAGGACATTAGTGAGCCAGATGGTTTTTTACAACAATCGACAATAGTTTCATGGTCATCATTAGACTTTAAATTCCAGTTTTTTTATTGATAAATCCCATTGTGGGATTCAAGCCCAGGTCCCCAGAGCATTACTTTGGGTCTCTGGATTACTAGTCCAGCAACAACACCACTATATCATTGCCTCCCCTCTTAAAAAGTGACATCCAGATAATAAAATGTCAGTATTTCAGCCATTTGATCAGAGCTGAAAAGCTACAGAGATCTCTTCTAGAGGGAAAAGTGGAGGGCAGTAGAAAGAGGGGTTGACCTAGGCGGAGTTGGATGATGGACGTCACAGCGTGGTTGCAGATGAGCTACAGTAGATGTATGAGGATAGTGCAGGACAGATACCATGACAGCAGATCTCCTGGTTGGAGGAGCTACAAACACAGAGAGAGAGGTAACATACACTGTAAGTACTTGCCAATTAAGCAATGAGAAGTCTATATGTTACTGTACATGATTCAAGGAATTCTGTTCTCCTACATTGTGGAGACAAGTCTAAGTTGACTTAGTACTATGTTGATTTACCCATCAATCTAAATTGACACAAAGCATACCTTAATGTAGATTTAAGATTTGTTATTGTTGAATTTGGTGCTGATGTCAGAGGGGCTGTTGAAGTAAATAGAGACATCAATGCAGATTGGCATGTTACTGATGAGTCACATATAATCTGATACAGTTGATATTATGGGCACTGAAACTTAATTATTTTTCCAATCCTGCTCACTGCTAGAACTATTCAATCTATAGAATGTTCATTCTGCATACTTCATTGATAAAGTGACAGCTATTCAATTATCCAGTTGTGAAGGTAATTTAAGTATTGCTTCAGTTTCACGATGCACTGTAAGTTTAGTATTGGATGCCGAACAACCCCGTACCCTCCAAACCCACAAGTCCATGAATTCTAAAGGATTTCTGGGCTCTGGGCTAGACATCCATTAGAGTTCTAAAAGACCTCAGCCTCAGGGTAAACACTGCTTGATTGACAGCTCTGGTTCTCTGATCCCTGTCTGCTGTCAAATTTCACAATATTTATTTACTCAAGATTAAGAGGTTTCAAGTGCTTGCAGTCTCAGCTATTGAAACTTTAAAGGGTTTGGATGATTGAAACTTTTAATTGCCCTGTAGTAAAAAGGAGGTTTTTTTTAAAGAAAGTGGAAAGTTAGCAGTGAATGACCATTTTAAAAAAGTTTTTTTATTTACACGTCCTACTGTCACTATAGGGTTAATTGCTTCTATACATTGCAGGCGAATGGGCATAGAAATAGCTTGACATGGGGGTTATGAGAGGCCATAGGGGATGGGTGGGGGTATGAGGTGGCATGGTTGAGGCATGGGGAATGTTTGGATGGTGATGGTGTGTGAGGGCTGAAGACCCTTTCTATTTTTATTTTAACTGGGATGAAGTCCCTTTTAAACAGCCTGCCTCTGTACCCGGCAGCCCCTGTGGATGCCTCCAACCTCTTTCCCAGGTTGGCTGAACCGACTCCAGCCTTCACCTGCCACCCTGGCAATGAAGCTCCCGCCTTGGTAGGCACTTTATCCGGAAGCAAGTGGGTCGAGTCAGGAATTCTCCTGACTCCCCTACCCACCTCAGTGATGAAAATACAGGCCCAAGTGTCAGACACGCAGACAGAGAGAGTGGGCATTATATAATCCAGGCAGCAGCGGTCTCATCTGCCAGTTGGAGAACTGGCAAAAGACCCATGTTGCTTCCTTTGTGGATGACCCACCATATTTAATGTTTGCCAGGCACTTAAGTGGTCAGCGGCAAGCCTCCCGATGATCAAGGACCCCAAGGGGTGGGAATCCTGCCCCCAAGAGCTGCTGGCCAAACAGAGGCTGGCAGCTGTCCATTGTAAGCAGTGCCACTGCAGGACTACTGGCAGCTGCCAGTGCTACACACACCCAGGGCCCAGCAAGGAAACCCAGGCCAGGGGTGAGTGAGAATGGGATGGGGTCCTGGAGTGGGGTGTCATGGGAGGGGGTAGGAGAGGTAGGCAGCAAGGGCAGGGAATGGCTCTCAGTGCCATCCTCCTGCCCCTCCCAACTCCCTGACGCTGGGTCCCTCGATCAGGCACTGAGTGCATTTTAATGAGGGACAGCCTCTCTCAGGCACCTGTGTCATCTTTGCTTTTTGGGCTTCCTGTGTGGTGGCTGCTCCGTACACTGCTGGCTGAATACCAGAAGTGGTGGGAAGAGGCACTTAAGCAGACATTAATTGCATTAGACAACCTTGATTGGTGGCAGAGGCAGGAAGGCAGAAGGGTCCCCACCCAATACCTCTGACCCAATTAAATGCCTCCTCACCCCAGGGGAGGGCATTAAATTCCACTCTGTGAGGGAGTTGCAAGAGGTGATAATGATAAATAGTTTGGTATTATCATCATACATGTAGTTGTTGATTCCCCGTATTTGAATGAAGTTGCCAAGGAGAAGCATGTAGATGAGGACAAGAATTGGCTGTGAATTGGCTGTGAAAAAGAGTTTAAAGGGTAAGAATGCACCATAATAGCAGGCACAGGGAATATAATTTGTGAGTTTGGCTTGTGCCAAGATTCAGACAGGGAGCTTTAATAAGATGGGCGCAGAACCATGAACGTGACTTTGTAATTTCTTGCATTTTTCTTAAGTTTATCTCCTTCTACCTCATTTCTACTGTTCAAGTTAATAAACTCTCAATAGAGTAGTAGTTCTCTTCTTGTTACTCAGCTTTAGCCAAATAGTTTAAACTTTATCCCTTTATCATCCTTTTATTCTAATACTCTCTCAGGCCGAACCAAACAGCAACCTCAGTGAACTGTTCGAGGAAACTCAACTTCAGGTGTCTGATCCTTTCTAGCCACAGAGACGTACTTTCACTTCCCCAGTGTCACCAAACTCCACCCCCACCTCAGCTCCTTAAACATTGAAATTCTTATACGTTCAAGACTTAACTAATCCAAGTCACTCCTTACTGGTCACCAACCTTCATCTTCCATAACCTGCATTTTACCTAAAAAAATTATGACACGTATCCTGTCCCTCGGAATTTAGTTTGTTCATCACCCCAATGTGCAGTGACTAAATTTGGCCATCCCTAAAAACCTCTAAGTCAAGAATCCATGTTTTTATCTTTTAACCCCTCCATGGTCTCAGTGCCATCCCACAGCCACACCCCTCTTGAGCTTTACATCTCCTTATGAACAGGTTGGGCATATACCCACTGGAGTTTAGAAGGAGAGGTGATCATGTTGAAACTTATAAGATCCTGAGGGGACTTGATAGGGTGGATCCCAGGAGGATGTTTCCTCTTGTAGGGGAGGTTAGAACTCGGGGACACAGTTTAGAAATAAGAGGTCTCCCTTTTAGACAGAGATGAGGAGAATTTTGTTTCTCTCAGAGGAGCATTAGTCCATGGAATTTTCTTCCCCAGAAAGCAGTGAAGGCTGGGTCATTGAATCAATTCAAGGCTGAATTTGATAGATTTTTGATAGACAAGAGAGTCAAAGATTATGGGGGAGCAAACAGGGGTTCAGACCACAAACCAGGTCAGCCGTGTTCTTATCGAATGGCGAAGCAGGCTCAGAGGGCAAAATGGCCCACTCTTGTGTCAATGTTCCAAAATTTCTGCTGCTCTGATTCCTGCTTCTTTTGCATTCCTTTTCCCTTCATCCCACCATTGGCAAAAATTATCTAAGAACTGAGACTCTCTCTTTCTCTCTGAAATTCCATTCTCAGGCCCCTTTGCCATTCTATCCTGTAAAACCTCTGCAAACTCCATCTCTTCAACAAGCTTTTGGTCATTCCCACTTCTCTTCTTTCCTGGCTGAAGTTTCTATTCATCTTCTGTGAAGGACCTTGGGGTGTTTCATTGCATTTGTAATGCATTTTAAATGTAAGTAGTTGTTGGAGTAGTATTCTAATGTGATCTTTGATGAATACTGCTACCAGTCCACTGAAAATAGAGTTCCTACTCAAGCCGTTGGATTCAACCAGGTTTCCATTTCAAACATATTACGATTGAATTATTTTTGACCCTGTCATTGTTTTTCTATGGTAAGTGGATGTTCAGAGATTTTTATGGCAAGCTACAAAGGAAATATAAGGACTAGGTTACAACTAATAGCAATATCAAATTTTGTGTGATAGTCCAGATTTAAGATTCTGGCCATAGCAGGGTATTTCTAACTATTTTAAATCGCATAAAGATGTCAGCTGAATCTGGATATCTGTATCTGGATATCTGTGAAAGTAACCAAGATCAGTTGAAATTAGGTTAAATCAAATTTAATTGCTGCTCATGTGGTGTGGGAACTGTATCCTACTACTTTGTCTCAGACTTAAAATGGTCCTCATGCTTAAATCCCTTTGGCTTCTCGCCAACTCTCCACAACACACCTCAATGCTTCGTGGTTGATATATGGCAAAACTATCAAGAATTTTATGCTAAAACCGGGGCTTAGAGGAACGTAAAGTGAGCACTTTGCTTACTCCAGGTTTACATGCCAGCGTGAAACATTTGTATGGTAAGTAGATAGATCCTTCTCACAATATGGACTTTTATCATGTATTATTGTTTGATATTTTTGCGCATACCGCTGCTGTTATTTGTATATCACTTTACCTTCTAAAACCTTTAATTCTACCCAGAACGAACTGTACTTCTGCTGAGACAGACGTATTCCACAGACGTACTGTCCTGCATCTTCCTTTTTCAATTGCTGCAGGGTTATAGAAAGTATTCTACTTCTTTTATCATCAGTGATGGATGCTCTTCCCAAGTACAGTTCATTCACGTATCCAGCAGTATCTGTGATATTAATGCATTTGCCGTCTATCACTTTACACCAGCTTTTTGTATAAGTTTCATCTTCTTGGTCATATCCAAACTGCACAGTGACTCTTTCTGCCAGAGTTCCACTGATCACCGTTGGTCCTCTTAGTTTACAGGAACCTGCTGGTATTTAAATTGGAAATAAGTTTGCAATACGACAGGAGGAAGAAAAAGACGTGTCAGTTAACTTTTCCCAAGTGTTACTTAGTATGATAAAGATTGAACCCCTGTCAGAAGTTCGAATGCCAATCCAACACCATTTCAGTCTTCTAGACTTCTTCATAAGAACATAAGAACTAGGAGCTGGAGTAGGCAATTCAGCCCCTCGGGCCTGCCTTACCATTCAATACGATCATAGCTGATCTCATTTCGCCCTCAACTCCAATTTCCCGCCCTCTCCCCATAACCTTTCAACCCCTTACTAATTAAAAATCTGTCTATCTCCTTCTTAAATTTATTCAGCGTCCCGGCATCCACTGCACTCTGAGGCAGTGAATTCCACAGATTCACGACCTTTTGAGAAAAGTAATTCCTCCTCATCTCTGATTTAAATCTACCACCCCTTAGCTTAAAATTATGGCCTCTCATTCTAGAATGCCCCACAAGGGGAAACATCCACTCCAGGCCTACTTTGTCTATCCCCTTTAGCATCTTATATACCTCAATTAGATCTCCTCTCATCCTTCTAAACTCTAGCGAGTATAGGCCTAAACTGCTCAATCTCTCCTCATAAGACAAGCCCCGCATCTCTGGAATCAATCTAGTGAATCTCCTCTGAACCGCCTCCAATGCAACTACATCCTTCCTCAAGTAAGGGGACCAAAACTGTGCACAGTACTCCAGGTGCAGTCTCACCAAAACCTTAGCACAGTTGCAACAACACTTCCCTATTTTTATACCCTATTCAGTCTATATTCAGAGACTTCAAAAAAATTAAGATTATTTTCCTATCTTCTGAGGTGCCAATCCCCTATGTTGAGGCAAAGCATGGATCATAGGCTTAACTGGGAACACTTGGGTCTATTTTGTCACCTTGGCTTATACTGAGTTATAAAGGCAAAAATAGCGAATTTGGAAAAAAAATAACTCCTAATTTTCTCGTTGGTGATCAAACCGTTCACACAAAATCTCTAAACTGAACAATGAGGAAGTTCTAAAAAGTTGAAGTTTAAAAAGTGATAGGCAGTTTGCCTTTCTCTGCTTTAATGCTTATTGATATTTACATAGAAAACCATAATCTTTAATTTCTTACCTGATATCAACACAACTAGTAACATAGCTTTAAAATCCATATTCTGCCTGAAATTAAGGGACAGTATTCTCTCACTTCCCAGTTCTGGATTCTGATGTTTTTTTTTACGTTTCCTTTCTCAATCTTCCGGAATGAGAAATGGTGATAGTTTCTGAATTATTGCTAAATAGATTGCAACTGTTAGCACATAGGGATGTTTTCTACACCATTTGTCTCTTGAATATGATTAAATGATAAATGCTAATAGTATGCTACACTATATAACCAAAGCCATAGAATCTAAGTCAAATAAAGTCCTAATGAAACTGTATTGTGTCCTTGCCAGATTGTACCTTTAGTGTCTGATTCTGGTTGCAGAGTCACAGGAATACATTCAAACAGTGGAAAAAGTGTAAAGTAGAATCAAATGTGAGGTTTGAGGAAGATCTGAAGAAACTTAGGCTTTTAATCTTGCAAAGACAATGGACAGGATTGACCCAGATTTGCATTAAGTGTGGTAGAGGGCGTGAAAAAAGGCATTTAACCCACCAGTTGCAATGGCAGGTTTTTGCGTTGTATCGTCCGCTTCCTGCCTCACTAATTATGCAGCCGCAGGAGACACACTGTCTCGCTGGTGGACGGCCTCTGAATCACCTGCCATGCTGTTATCACACTATTTCCTTGCACATGTTTTTTATAGCGAGCGTAATAGAGCCACATTGTGAGCTTGATTGGTAATCTTAAATTTGTTGTTAGTGCAATTCTTAGCAAACTTGGGATTGTTCAGTAAGTGCTGTCCCATTGTGGAATCACATTTAATGTTGGACAGTGTAAAGAACATATATTTTTATTTTCTGTTGGACTTTGGATTAAAATTACAGTGGCTGCAGGTTGAAAGACATGTCCATTGGAACAGGATGAGAAATATATACACTGTTGCAGTCCTGGATCAGAGTGTGCCATGAAAGGCAGGATGATACTGGAAAGGAGTCCTGGACCAAGGGAGCTATCTGGCAACAACGTTTTAATTGACTCCTGACCGGGTTTTGTGTGAGGAGCAGTGCAGCCGAATAGCTCCCAGCCTGAAACCTCTTTCTCCTGTGTGTGGGAGATTCCAGTAATCCCACAATAATAGCTAGCTGGCTTTTTCTTCTGATATCTCTATAACCTGCTCTCTCTCTCTCTGAAGACCCCTGTCAAGAGGAAAAGCAGAAAATCACTGTTAGAGACATTGAAAGGCAAATGCTCAACCAGTGAACTAAATGCTGAAAGTGCTGGAAGACCACCTTGTGTCATCAAGAACTGAAAGGAATTTGGAAGACTTTAATCAAAATCAACCCATTGAATCCTGTACTCCGGATTGGTGCTATTGAACTGTTTTATCCCACCCTTAAAATCCATGTTTTGTGTGTCTTCTGTTAACCTAAATTAAACAGTTAGGTAGAATTGGGGCAATCTGGTGGTTTGGTCAAACTTTTCACATTTGTCACGGCTCGGGGAACAGTGGGGCTTGATATTACAGCGCACTATCCCCAGTGAGGACAACAGTAAGTTCTGAGTTTTACAAACACGGGCTGCTCGAGTATGGTCAGTATTCTGCCTCATGTGAACAGCCAAAGGGATATGCTGTTTAATCAATCCACCTATCATTTAGACATATGACCTACATACCTGGCATCTCACCAGCACTGAAATTCATGGCAGTGCCTTGACTAGAGTCGACTTGCCTTTTCTAAATTTAAACAAAAGCTTGGGGGGCAACTGTTCTCTGGTGCATTGTCTATGGCAACGCCTGAACCAGAGCACAATCAGCACCCTTTTCTCATGTGGTATAAATGGTTCTTCTCTTTGAAATTTGGTATACTAATATCTGTCCTGATGAATGTAAGACAAAGGGTTTTGACAGCATAATCTCTTTTATCAGCAATACTCAAGTGATTAAATATAAATTAGATTTAAAGTATGTGCAGAAAGTGAAATAAAGATTGGGAGATATAGATGGACTCCATCCTAGGGTCTTAAAAGAGGTGGCTAAAGAAGTAGTAGACGTGTTGGTGGTAATTTTTCAAAAGTCACTAGACTCTGGAAAGGTTCCATCAGAAAGTAGCAAGAAGGAGGGAGGCAGAAAACAGGAAACTATAGGCCAGTTAGCTTGACGTCTCTTGTGGGGAAGGTGTTAGAGTCAATCATTGAAGAGCTGAGCATTTAGAAAAACACAAGGTAATCAGGAACAGTCAGCATGGTTTTTTGAAAGGGAAATCATCTTTATTAAAGTTCTTTGAAGGTGTGCTGTGGATAAAGGGGAGCCTGTAGACATACTGTACTTGGATTTCCAGGAGGCATTTAATAAGGTGCCATATCAACGGTTACTGTGGAAAAGCTCATGGTGTAGGGAGTAACATTAGCCTGGATAGAGGATTGGTTGGGTGACAGAAAACAGAGGGTATGCATAAATCGGTCTTCGTCTGACTGATAGGATGTGACTAGCAGGGTTCCGCAGGGTCTGTGCTGGAACCTCAACTTTTTTCAAGTTACATCAATGCCTCAGTAAGGAGAGTGAAGGCATGGTAGCTAAATTTGTAGACAACATAAAGATAGGTAGGAAAGTAGGTTTTGAAGAAGACAAAGAGTTTACAGACAGATATAGATAAGTTGACTGAATGGGCAAAAATCCAGCAGATGAAGAATAATGTGGGAAGATATGAAGTTGTTCACCTTGACAGGGATAAAAAGGAGTATTAATGATTGCAGCATTCAGAGGGATCTAGGTGTCCTTGTGCATGAGTCACAAAACGTTAGTATGCAGGTACAGCATATAATCAAGAAGGCTGACAAAATGCTATCCTTTATTATGAGAGGAATTGAATGTAAAAGTAAGGATGTTACGCTTCAGTTACACAAAGCATTGGTGAGACTGCATCTCAAATAGTGTGTGCAGTTTTGGTCTCCTTATTTGAGGAAGGATGTAAATGTGATGGACGCAGTTCAGTGGAGGTTTACTAGCTTGATACCTGGAATGAGTGGGTTGTCTTATGAGGATAGGTTGGACAGGCTGGACTTGTTTCCACTGGAGCTTAGAAGAGTGAGGGGTGACTTGATTGAAGTATATAAGACTTGCCAAGGTGGGTGTGGAAAAGGTGCTTCCTCTCATGGGTGAATCTAGAACTAGGGTGTACTGTTTTAAAATTAAGGGTTGCCCTTATAGGACAGAGGTGAGAATTTTTTTCTGAGAGGATTGTGCGACTTTGGAACTCTGCCCCAGGAGGCAATGGAAGCAGAGTCACTGAAAATTTTTATGGCAGAGGTAGATAGATTCGTGTTAGGCAAGGGATTCAAAAGTAATCTGGGGTAGATGGGAACGTAGAACTTGAAACACAAACAGATCAGAAATTATCTTATTGAATGGTGGAGCAGGCACAAGAAGCCAAATGGCTTACTTTTGCTCCTATTTCATATATTTGTATGCCCGTGATGCAATTTTGAGCACGATTTGTGCCTGTATTACTGATATACCCAAAGCAGAAAATGTAGCCCACAATCATTATTGGAAGCTAACTTTGTCCAATTTTGTCAATGGCCTGAGCAAAAGCTTCTACCTTTGATAGATTAAGTACTTCACATAACTTTGTAAAATCGGCAAATAGAAAATTCATCATACCATAGTTACTGTAAAGCTAAGAACATTATAAAATTCAGAAATGATAAAGCATATACCTCTCTACCACAGCATCAGTCATACACAATAAACAGATGCACCCAAGCGCTGCAGACAAATAGTCACTGTTGTCATGCAGGCAAATGCAGTAACCAATTAATGCACAGCAAGATCCCAAAACCAGTAATGAGATAAAAGATCAAGTTAACTTCTTTTAGTAGTGTTGGTTGAGAGATAAATGTTAAACTTTTTTAATTCTTTACGACCAGTTTAAACTGACATATAGAACTCAACTGAAAGGGGGCAGCATCACCGACAATAGCATGGCACAATATTGTATTGAAATACAGTAAACTCTTGATGAATCAAATCCCAGCGGGACTGTCCTGAAATTCTGGTTAAGAGCTTCAAGACTCTCCACCCCCTTCTTCCAATAATTTATATATTTAAAATATATTTTTCTTTTCCCACCTATTTTTAAATTTATTTAGATCTATCGTTTTATCTCCACCTTTTAGCCCATTTCGATCCCTTCCCCCCCACCCCACCCCACCCCACCCGGGCCATCTGCCACTTGTTTGTCCTGCTTTCTACCCTTAATGTCACCATTAGCACATTCCTTAGATAATATCACCATTGTCAACATCCCTTTGTCCTTTTATCTATGACTTCTTTGGCAATCTCTTCTTTGCCTCCACCTATCACTGGCCCTCTATCCAGCTCTACCTGTCCCACCCCCCTCAACCAGCTTATATTTCACATTTCTATATTTCTGATGAAGTCAGACTCGAAACGTTAACTGTGTTCCTCTCTGCAGATGCTGTCAGACCTGCTGAGTTTTTCCAGCTATTTTTGTTTTCTTCAAGACAGCTGTTGGGATAGGTAGCTATTCTCATCCTCTTCCTTTCTGGAGTGAATGCCTGTTTGTGGAACTGTTCCAAAATGTTCTCCTTGGCTTTCAGAATGGTTGACAAACCTGATGGTAAAATCTTCCACTCTTTCGTAACGCCTGCTTTTGTTTCATGCCATAGTTTTCCACTTGCTTCAAGTTCACCTTCTCTCTGATTGACACTTTTAACTTTCTCTCAGGTTTTGCCATACTCGTACATTTTGCACATCACTCCACAGAGGAATCTCGCTGTGAAATGGCTTGTCTAGCATTTCATATTTGAGTACGCAGGGGTCTAACCACTCTGCTCTGATTGGTCAGTGTGGTAACATGACACCAGCAGAAGAGGCTGGTTTGCTTGCTCCTCGGAAGCACCTCTTTCGCAAAGAATTTCAGCTAAATTGGATCAACTACTACAGAATTCTGGCTAACCGTGGGCATCGTTCTGGGGCTTTTGCTATTCTGCCGGCGGGGATGGTTAATATCTTCAGCACAAGTGGAATTCTGTGTCATCTGAGTTTGATTTACCGAGGTTTCACTGTATTAGCTTATATTAAGTGATTTAAAACATGATGTGAAGATTGAACACACAACCTTATGCCTCAGACTGAGAATGGCACCAATCGGATAAATAGCTACTAAAAATAAAAGACATTTTTATTAAATTTTATTAGTCCAACTAGAAAAATTGAAATTATACTACAGAAGGTTGAATGACTGGCCTTATATTGCTGGGAATAACAAATAATATTCACAAATTTAATCATATCTTCAATCATTTTTACAAATTTAGTTCAGACAGGCAGACCAGTTTAGGTGGATACCATTAGTCTTTTTGTTTAAACTGGAGAAATCCTCTGTAAACTATCTTCTTTGCCAGGATCTATTCCATTTTTCCAATGTCTCCTGTCAGTTGGAGTCTTGCCACCATTTTGATTACACTATTCAACTGCTGCCATAAGGGACCCAGTAACAAATCCTGCATATACAGGTGGCAGGATTTTGGATTAGCTGAGCAGATCAGTCAATATCAAAAACGTCAAACCAAGATTTACGCAGCATTATAGATAGGTTCAGTGAAGGGAATTTAAAATCACAAAAACATTTACGAGTCCTCAGATACTGAGCAGTCCGTGTCAATATGCAGCAAGACCTGGATAACATACAGGCTTGGGCTTACAAGTGGCAAGTAATGTTTGTGCCACACAAGTGCCAGGCAATGACCATCTCCAACAGGAGAGAATCTAACCATCTCCCCATGACATTCAATGGGATTATCAGTGCTGAATCCCCTATCAACAACATCCTGGCAGGGGGCGGGTGGTGGTTACCATTAACTAGAGACTGAACTGGACCTTAAGAGCAGGTCAGAGGCTGGAAATTCTGTGGTGAGTAACTCAGCTCCTGACTACACGAAGCCTGTCCCCATCATCTACAAGGCATAAGTCAGGAGTGTGATGGAATACTCTCCACTTTTCTGGATGGGTATGGCTCCAAAAACACTCAAGAAGCTTGAAACCATCCAGGCCAAAGCAGGCTGCTTGATCTGCACCCTACTACCTTAAATATTCACTCACTCCACCACTGATGCATTGGCAGCATTACTATATACAAGATGCACTGCTGCAACTTACCAAGGCTCCTGCGACAGCACCAGAAACATGGGAACACCATTGACTGCAAGTTCCCCTCAAAGCCACGCACGATCCTGACTGGGAACTATATCACTGTTCCATCATTGTTGTTGGATCAAAATTCTGCAACTCTCTTCCTAATAGCACTGTGGGAGTATGCGCACCAAATGGACTGCAGCAGTTCAAGAAAGTGGCTCACCACCACCTTCTCATGGGCAATTAGGGATGGTCAACAAATGTTGGCCTCGTCAGTGATGCCCACATCCCATGAAAGAATAAAATAAATTAACTACTACTAGTAATTTAGAATGACATTGTACTTGTCAATAAATGATCTTAGCATGTCAAAATTATAATAAATATTCTGCAGATAGCATTTTTGAATTCACTTGAAACAGAGTTATGAAAAATAACTGAAAGGAGCAATATTAACTGTAGATTTATCAGCACTGGATTTAATGTTTCTTCTCCAGTTTACAAGAACGCTTCAGTTTATTGGAGGTCTGGATTACACATTTCAAAACTACATTTACATTAACATATCTCCAGATGAGTTTTATGTCAGTAGTTCTGCATCAAGGCTAAACCTTTGCTTGTGCTGTCTTGGCCAATATTTTGAGGTCGGAGATACATTTGGCAATGCTCTCTTTCTCCTACGAAGAAAAAAGCAAAATATTAGCAGAGTTGTGTTCTTTTAAGCCATCATATGAAAGAAAAAGTAAAAACCAACTTGGGAATCTTAGGAATGCAAAGATAAAATGTGTGGCACAATGGTGATCCAGGAAGATCCCTGTCAGTCAGTCCCAGCCAGGTGGATGCTGGTCTAGGAAAAGGAAAAAGCCAGAGCTCCCACTGATCTAGTAACACATTCTGGACATCTGAATTGCAAGAGAACATAAAGGTGACTCCCATGTTTTATCTGAAGCTCATGGTTCAATTCCCTATATTGTACAGGTACCAAGGAGTTTTAGAGCTATAGCCTAACACAAGGCTCCTCTTCAAGAGAGATGGGCCAGGGAAGAAAAATCAGGAGGAAGATTCAGGAAATGTAAACAGTACATTTCTTTTGAAATTTGGAAAATTAAAAATTAGCAAAACTTCAAATGAGACCACCAATCAACTGAGGGATAATCAACTGCAAACATCATTTAGATACATCTGTTGAACATTAAATAAAAGCTGTCTGTTTCAAGCGTGTTGGGTACTATGACATATCTCATCCACATGCTTGCTGTAAACTGGATACATGTATCATCTTCTTGTATTCCAAAGGTTTGGTAGCTCTATAATTGATGTACAACTCCCACAGGCTCTACAGCTGTTCAGCTCAACTCTATCATGACGGTCTGTATGAAAGCCAACATCTTTCATCTCTTTTCTCTATCTACCTGCTGTGGCGTGATACTCTGGATTACACTCTTCTCCACCCAGTTAACCATATGTTCTTGTGCAAGCCTTCGCTGTAGATGCTGGAGACTGACTTGGTAATCCAGGCGTTTCTTCACTGCATTGTACACCATGTACAGTCGTTCACGGTAGTTGGTTTCTAGCATCATTGCAACATTATTCTGCAAACAGATAAAAACTGTTCAAATGCTTGCAGTTATGTTCCTTCTGATCGCATTTGTGACAATGCTGTAGTCAATGGTAGAAATTCATAATTCTATATACACATTAGCCATGATATTTAATGCTCCATTTTTCATAGGTCACTGTAGAATCTTTCCCTGCCCCTATTTGGTACACAAAACAGAAATATTGCGAACACTCAGCAGGTTTGACAGCATCAGATGGGAACATTTTGGGTGCAAACCCTTTCATCAGAACTGCAAGACATTACAGAACAAAAAGGGAAGGAAGCAGAAAAGAAAGGATAGGTAAGAAAAATAGAATAACCTGTAAATTGCTTGAGTAGAACTCATGAGAAGGTTAAAGAGCAGAACTGATATTAGCACAAGACAATAGGCAAGCAGTAAAAGAAATTAAAGTCATTTAGAAGTTTTAGAATGCAGGAATAGTTTTGGGGTGGTTAATATGCTACTTTTCAAAACAATTTAAAATGCTCGGCATAAAGAAAATAATCCATTTGGCACTGTTTCTAATACAGTCATATAAAATGGTAATAAGATTTGCCACAGAATCTATATTCTGTTGCTTGTGCCAGCTGCAGAAACAGTGTTTGATTTGCTGCAAAGTTTTTGGGAGGCCCTGATATTAACTGACCTATGACAAAATAACACACAGCCATTTTCTACATTTATGTCAAAAAAACAAGAAAAGCTTTTAGGATTTTCTTCAAAAATACAACAAGCTAGCTGCAGTAGCTATCACCTCCTTGTAACTCAAAGTCTCATAAATGCAACTCATTTCCCTAATATAAGCTTTTCATATTTATGGTTTACCTCCAGCTTGTATTAGAGGTTTAGTTCCACTTATCTGGGTTCATTCTGCACCTACCAGACAAACATGTGAGTTTCACAGGTGCATGAATTTATATTAGTACAGCAGGACGTTTGTCAAATTATTCTCAGTTTCTCGAGTTCAGTGATAGACAATAGAGGACTCTGGCAATTTTCGAGCTGATCTAAACTGCAGCATAACCCAGGTACCACATGAAATTTGTTACCACCACTTAACTTAGGCTGTGCAATTCTTTTTAAAGAAAGAACTTGCATATATAGCACTTTAGAAGTGTAGCCACTGTTATACTACACACAAATGCAACAATTTGCACAAATATAAGTTTATCATAGTGTTTGTCAAACCATCAGAAAGCATGTGTTAGTAATGTTGGAGAAGGGCTAAACATTGGCTACATCACTGGCGAATAGGACATCATTCATTTACCAAATTCAAAACTGCGGCAAGTGACAAGGCTATTATGCCAATTAATATCAATAATTAAAACTGGACCATATTGGACCAATGAAACAAAATATATTCATACCCGTTTTGCATCAAAAAGGTGATGACGCCCTTCTATTCTCCATTGTTCTTTGTTCTCCTGTTTGATAGCTTCCTCCAGACTGTTTATGGCTGCATCTTTCACTTCTTGTGCTTTTTCAACTTTGGTCTGTTAATGTCAAGCAAAATTGACTATATAGCATGCAGCTGAATCCTAAGTATTTTGTAAAGCATTAAGTATAGTGAGAATTTTCACAGTATTAGAGGAACTTTAGAAAAGGGATATGTTCAAAAAAATTTTTTGAAGGTAACATTTAACCAATGGCTGGAGATATCACTAGCTTTCCTTTAACCACTTTCCTAAATGTATTTATACAATTCCAGAAAACAAAAAAAGTCTCCTTTTTACACAACTGTCAATACATTTCATGTGCTTTGCTAGATTAAAGCATCATGACTGAACAGAATTCAACCTTGTCAGGATCGATCTTGTTCTCTCAGGGAATCGAGGAATATAGGGAGCTGGTGAGAAAGTGCAGTTGAGGTAGATCAGTAATGATCGCATTGAATGGCAGAACAGGCTCAAGAGGCCAAATGGTTTATTCCTGTTCCGATTTCTTATGTTCTGATATCCAGCTTTTGTATCAAGCATAGCCATTGAATCTCAATACACTTACCTCATTCAATTTGTCAGCAAATTTTGCCACATCCTTGCCAAACTTTTTGACACCATAGAGGATAACAATGCCAATTGATATAGCTGAAATTGTTTCATGGTTAATGACATAAATTTCCTTTGATAGAAGGTAAGTCAACAGCCCAGTGCCGAACATGTAAGGGCCTACGGAGAAAAACCAAATAAGGAGATTTAAAGATCGGTCACTATTAACAATGATTTTAGGACCAAAGTTAGAAAATTTCTTCTGGCCATTCAAATTTTTACAATAACTCAAATACAATTTATCTATAGAAGGCATCTTAGATTTAAATGTTCAGCAGATTCCTGCTTTGAACTTATGGTACATGAATTCTGTTTCTATACAAAGTTGCACAGAGAACATGAAGTCCAAAGCACAATCCAGTGTTAGCCTGCATTAATAGCTCAACACTTTCAACTCCACAACATTAAATATTGCTTTCACAGATCATGCTTATCATGTTAATTACACTTTGGATAAAGTTCTATCAACCTGCAGGTGATTAATGAATTTGAAAGAGCGCTTCTGTTGCTCATTTATGTAAGAAATTTTTTCCAAATATTAAGTTGGACTGCTAACTTTATAGCTCTGATCCAAGAATAAAATATTCACAAAGACTGTTCTTACAAATGCGAAGCAGTATTTTAATGCAATACACAAAGGATAAATAAAGCAATTTTGAAAAACAGAGGATCACATAGGATGTAGGACACACAAACAGACCATTTGACCCAACCAGTCAACACCAATGTTTATGCTCCACTCAAGGAACTTACTACACATCCACAGAATTTGCAAAGTTATGGACTGACCTGTTACCCCAGTTTTGGGATAAAAGAACTGGAAAAATTCTTCTGGAATCAAACCATGGCGTACTTTGCCTCCTTCCTCGGGAAGGGGTGGCACTGGTCTCCGAGACTGACGGCTCGTATGAAAAGTCCTGGATACTGGCAATAAACTGGGAAAAAGAATCAATCAACAACACTGCACAGTTTGTAGATTTCAGACTGATATTAGCAAATTATCATAGCATAAAACATCATTATATTTTTATTTCCTCGAAAGCACTCCCTGGATGCAGTGACACATAATAATTCCAATTTATATAAAGCTCATTCCTTCAGAAAAAAAGCAGCCTCAATATTTCATCATTTTTTTCCAAACTAGGATAGAATATGGATTCTCAAGGTAAAATAAGATGGATGAAAACTGATACACTGAAATAAGAAATTAAACAATTATAGTTTTACAACATTTTGGTCATGTCCAATTGATTGCATTGTCTCATAACTGTCATTTTGATAAACCTCATCAATGATTACTCAATATAAGAAACTCCTTTTACTAACCTGGCGCTGATAGGTGCTGATGTCTTCAGAGTCGAAGCTGAAAAAGGATTATACATAAACACTTAAGACTTGAACAAATTAGTCAGTAAATGCATTATCAAATAAAACATTTTTTTAAAAAAAATACATCTTTTATGATTCAGTGTGATAGACATCAACACAGAAAATGCAACCACCCCATTTCATGCAGCCAATAGCAGTATCCCGTACTATCAAAGTCTGAGGAACACAGATTCAAGCTGCCATTTCCATTTTCCACACCAACTATCGTTGTAGAATCAGCGAGACTACTAATTCAAACATACCCACGGATGAAATTTTGGCAATCTTCCTCCTAGAATTGGTACCAACCTAAACTCATTTCACATGGGACCCTTACAGTCAACAGATGCTCACCCCAATGCTGGATTGAATATCACGTCCCAGGGATGATAAGATGCTGAGTCTTAATGCAAGCATTTTTTAAAAATGTAAATAGTTCCTTAGTATTTGGATTTGTTGTTGGTTAATGCAAGCATTTTTTAAAAATGTAAATAGTTCCTTAGTATTTGGATTTGTTGTTGGTTAAATGTGCTGCACAGGAAGAATAGCAAAAACAAACCTTAGGTCTACTTGACCCCTCATTTAAAATGGAGACTAAGTAATTAATTTTGACTTGAAATTTCTTTTGAGTTTTCACTGTAGAGGGAGGGAACTTTCTACAACTGTCTCCCATTTCAAGTATCCAAAATAGCTCCCAAATGCTACCAGACCTCATTTTGTATGGCTGTTCTACACTATTTTCACCTTAAAATGATATAAATGTATCAAAATACAGATACCATTGAATGGATTAAAGGTAACGTTAGTATTCAGAGGCACAGACTACTGAAAATGTCATCCAAACTATTAGTTTTTATTCGTTCATGGGATGTAGGCATCGCTGGAAGGCCGGCATTTATTGCCCACCCGTAATTGCCCTTGTTAATAGGGCAGTTAAGAGTCAACCACATTGCTGTGGATCTGGAGTCATATGTAAGCCAGGCCAGGTAAGGATGGCAGATTTCCTTCCCTAAAGGACATTAGTGAACCAGATGGTTTTTACAACAATCAGCAATGGTTTTGTGGTCATCATCAAAATCTTAATTCCAGTCTTTAAGTAGATAGCACTCCTGTTTGAGCCAGAAGCTCTGAGTTCAAGTCCTATTCCAGGGCTTGTTAGCCAAAGAAGAAATGTTTGTGACATAATTCAACAGGTTGATAATCAAAGGATAAAAAGTGAGTGTGAAGACATGTAACAATCAAATATTCTGCAATGGTCAAGGCAGTATGAAGGACATAAGGCTCTTTGCAATGAAAACAAACAAGTGATGCTGTACCACATAAGATACTTGGACATCATGCTTGTTTCTAGAACATATCATCACATCACCTTTGTTTTATGGAGTACCACATCTAAATATAGTAAAATAATTAAGCTTTGACAATAAATTCCTATTCATTTTAGCAAATTGGAATTCTCTGCAAAATACATTAAGTCTGATACAGGATTTACTTCCGTATTTCTATTCTAATTCCAGGATTTTAGATCTGGGTATCTCCGGTTGGGATTGAGATGGTTTTTAACCCTTAACTTCATATTGTAATCTGGATCCAACTCCAGGACTTGAAATCTTGTTTTGTTACCGTACATTATCCACGGGGTACAATCTGACCAGTATTTAAAGTGACTCCCTTATTCTGGTTTTGAAGCCTTTGCTGCAGATACTGCTGCCCCAGTTGCTGCATACAAGCTCCAATATGATCCATGTAGCACTTTCCAGGCGTCTTTGTATCACTTGTCAGCACAGGGATTGCCTCGACAGAGACCAGTGGGATTAGAATGCACAATAACCTTAAAAGGGGACCGAATAAGAATTAGGGGAAAAAAACATAAGCGACTATGCGCAGAATGAGATGGTTAACTCTTCTAATGAAGTTCTACTGCAATGAGGTGTTGCAAATGTGGTCAGCTTGATATCTACTTGAGACAATAATATTCACCCAACTGGTGAGGATTAGTTTGGTTGGGTGTAGAAGGCGGCCACCTTGTGACCTTTAAACTGGCTGCTGCATTAAGGCGTCTGACTTTGCCTAGAGGACACGAACATCCAGGCCCCAGTACTGAGGGCTCTACACCAGCTCCGTCAGGAAGCGGGAGTATATCGCAATGTTGCTGTAGAATGAGCTCCAAGGGGCGACCTGGTATCCGAAGGCCCTCGGAACGGGATCCTCTCCCTCTCTCTCTCTCTACCCTCTCCAATGTCCTTGTCCAACCGAACCAGCATCTCTAACATACTTTTACCCTTACCCGAAGCCAGAACGACGCGGGACAACATGATTTCGAGTCCTGTGCGCGCCCTTCTTGTTAACGATTGCCCGCTCCTGTAAGGAGATGCAAGGGCAAGCAAGAGGTTCCCGGGCAGACTTCCTGCCTCCCTCCCTCTCCGCCACCGACCTCTCACCCAAAATGGCGGCCGCCGAGCCCGGGGAGGGAAGCGGGCGCGCAGAGCAGGCCGGGTGATGGCGGCCCTGGTCTCGCGAGAGGCGGCGAGCGAGCGAGCGCGCGCGCGCGGGGTCAGGGGTCAAGCGGAAGCACGCGGAGCCGCCGCGGCGCTCGGAGAAGCCGAGCCGCCGGTGATGGAGAATCGCTGGGGGATCCCGCCCAATGCGCCCGCCTGTATGGAGAGGCACCTGGACGCGCTTCACTACCGGAAAGGTAACGCGGGAGATGGGGGGAGGATCTCTCACCGGCTGTTCCCGGCCGCACGAACCGCTGATCTTCTGGAAATTGCGATTTAATGAAAGTTGTGGTAATTGTTACCGCGGCGACCACTTCGTTGGCCGGTTGGACCCTGTTGAGCGTAGGGGGGGTTGGGAGGGCGTAGGGGGGTTGGGAGGGCGTAGGGGGGGTTGGGAGGGCGGAGGGGGGGTTGGGAGGGGGGAGGGGGGGGGGTGGGGAGGGGGGGGTTGGGAGGGGGGAGGGGGGGGGGGGTGGGGAGGGGGGGGGGGTGGGGAGGGGGGGGGGGTGGGGAGGGGGGGGGGTGGGGAGGGGGGTTGGGAGGGGGGAGGGGGGAGGGGGGGGGGGTGGGGAGGGGGGGGTTGGGAGGGGGGAGGGGGGTTGGGAGGGGGGAGGGGGGGTTGGGAGGGGGGAGGGGGGGTGGGGAGGGGGGGTTGGGAGGGGGGAGGGGGGGTTGGGAGGGGGGAGGGGGGGTGGGGAGGGGGGGTTGGGAGGGGGGAGGGGGGGTTGGGAGGGGGGAGGGGGGGTTGGGAGGGGGGGTTGGGAGGGGGGGTTGGGAGGGGGGAGGGGGAGGGGGGGTTGGGAGGGGGGAGGGGGAGGGGGGGTTGGGAGGGGGGGTGGGGAGGGGGGAGGGGGAGGGGGGGTGGGGAGGGGGGGAGGGGGGGTGGGGAGGGGGGGAGGGGGGGTGGGGAGGGGGGGAGGGGGGGTGGGGAGGGGGGAGGGGGGGTGGGGAGGGGGGAGGGGGGGTTGGGAGGGGGAGGGGGAGGGGGGGTTGGGAGGGGGGAGGGGGGGTTGGGAGGGGGGAGGGGGAGGGGGGGTTGGGAGGGGGGAGGGGGAGTTGGGAGGGGGAGGGGGAGGGGGGGTTGGGAGGGGGGAGGGGGAGGGGGGGTTGGGAGGGGGGAGGGGGAGGGGGGAGGGGGGGTTGGGAGGGGGGAGGGGGAGGGGGGAGGGGGGTTGGGAGGGGGGAGGGGGAGGGGGGGTTGGGAGGGGGGAGGGGGAGGGGGGTTGGGAGGGGGAGGGGGGGGGAGGGGGGTTGGGAGGGGGGAGGGGGAGGGGGGGTTGGGAGGGGGGAGGGGGAGGGGGGGTTGGGAGGGGGGTTGGGAGGGGGAGGGGGAGGGGGGGTTGGGAGGGGGGAGGGGGAGGGGGGAGGGGAGGGGGGTGGGAGGGGGGAGGGGGGTGGGAGGGGGGAGGGGGGGTTGGGAGGGGGAGGGGGAGGGGGGGTTGGGAGGGGGGAGGGGGAGGGGGGGTTGGGAGGGGGGAGGGGGGGGGGTTGGGAGGGGGGGGTGGGGGAGGGGGAGGGGAGGGGGGGTTGGGAGGGGGGAGGGGGGAGGGGGGGTTGGGAGGGGGGAGGGGGGGTTGGAGGGGGGAGGGGGGTTGGGAGGGGGGAGGGGGGGTTTGGAGGGGGAGGGGGGGTTGGAGGGGGGAGGGGGGTTTGGAGGGGGGAGGGGGGTTTGGAGGGGGAGGGGAAGGGGGGAGGGGGGGTTTGGAGGGGGCGGGAGGGGGGGGGAGGGGGGGTGGGGGGGTTTGGAGGGGGGTGGGGGGTTTGGAGGGGGGAGGGGGGGTTTGGAGGGGGGAGGGGGGGTTGGAGGGGGGAGGGGGGGTTTGGAGGGGGGAGGGGGGGTTTGGAGGGGGAGGGGGGTTTGGAGGGGGGAGGGGGGGTTTGGAGGGGGGAGGGGAAGGGGGGAGGGGGGGTTTGGAGGGGGGAGGGGGGGTTTGGAGGGGGGAGGGGAAGGGGGGGTGGGGTTTGGAGGCGGAGGGGAAGGGGGGGTGGGGTTTGGAGGGGAAGGGGGGGTTTGGAGGGGAAGGGGGGGGTTGGAGGCGGAGGGGAAGGGGGGTGGGGTTTGGAGGGGAAGGGGGGGGTTTGGATGCGGAGGGGAAGGGGGGTGGGGTTTGGAGGGAAAGGGGGGGGTTTGGAGGCAGAGGGGAAGGGGGGGTGGGGTTTGGAGGGGAAGGGGGGGTTTGGAGGCGGAGGGGAAGGGGGGGTTTGGAGGCGGAGGGGAAGGGGGGGGGGGTTTGGAGGGGAAGGGGGGGTTTGGAGGCGGAGGGGAAGGGGGGGGTTTGGAGGGGAAGGGGGGGTTTGGAGGCAGAGGGGAAGGGGGGGGTGGGGTTTGGAGGGGAAGGGGGGGTTTGGAGGCGGAGGGGAAGGGGGGG